>NC_061069.1:11023135-11170122 GCF_021917145.1 Hypomesus transpacificus
TGGGAAACACATGGGAAAATGTCTCCAAACTTTTGACAGGCAATGTAGGTCGTGTTCCTTCCCCCGCTTCCATCTCTATTTTCCTCCGCCCGTCACAGGCCCAGACCTTGATGCGCTGGATGTTGCTGCCACTCATGCTGCCGCTGCGGTCCACGAGGAACAGCAGCTCCCTGGTGGCTCGGTGGAGCTCCGGGGGCTCTGACAGCAGGTCCGGACAGAAGTTCAGCATCAGAACCGGGCTGCTCAGAATGTCCTTGTGGTATCTCTTCCTCACAAACTCCAACTAGGAGGAGAAGAGGTGAATGTTGGATGTTTACCAGAAAACCTGGTTGCGAAATCGTTGTGTTCCATGGCTTGAGTAGGATCATATAGCTGGAATGGGTTTTGAGTTGTCAGAATGGACAGTAAACATTGACAGAGAGGGTAACTGAGGAGGAAGGGAGAGAAACCTCACCCTCTTCTCCGGTTCGGACTCTTTGCGAGCGCAGCGGATAAAGTCACGCCGGGCACAGATCTGCTGCTCGTATTGGCTGAAGGAGAGCCGGCCCCTTTCCAGGATGACCAATGGGCTGTGAGGTTCTTTGGAGAAAGGAGAGACAGAACTAATCTCCAACTTCTCAAGACAGAGAAGTGGGTACACACACACACACACACTAATACTCAAACAAACAAACACACACACACATTCTAACTCCAACACACGCAGGCTCACCACTGAGGTGCAGTATGATCTCGATGTGTCTGTCGTACAGGTGGTCTTGTGCGAGGGTGATGTATGTGGCTGAGGCACTCTGGGCACTGGGGTCAGCGTCGGCCCTCAGGGCGTGGGTAGGGCTCTCCAGGCCTGAGGACCACAGGACAGACACTCAGGACCAAGAGATTCATGAGCTCGCCCCTTCTAACCCCCAGCCCCTCCATGTCAGATGATGTCACTGTCATTTCGCACAGTCATAATAGCTACGCGTAAAACGGAACTCATCATCCATTCAACCCGCCCCTCGTCTCATGTCAGTGATGTGCGTATGGATTGATTGTCAGTGATGTGCGTACGGTCATGTGGTTCTGCATTCCATGGTTCTCGCTACCTTTCAGTACAGAGCTGACCAAGAGCTTTCCTCCTTCTCCGCAGTGACCACCCAGGCTGCTGTGCAATACCTCCACTCTGGCTGAGTTCCTAACTCTCTCCAGGCTGCCTAGAGCTGCTGCTGCATATTTCATATATCACCAATTGTGTCTTGACGCTATATCATTACAGAAGACATTACAGAATTCTCCTCCGCGTATGTGTGTGTGTGTCGGTGTGGGTCGGTGTTTGCAGATGTAGTGTATGCAGGTACAGTACCAGTCAAAAGTTTGGACACATTTGTCCAGGTGTGTGTAGGTGTGTGTGGGTGGAGAGGAGGGGGTTGAACGTACCAGCCAATAGACAGGCTCCTCTGACCAATAGCTGGAAGTTGAGTTCGTAAGGGGCCAGGTTGGCAGCTGGGCTGGTGAAGATGGTGTGGGCACACTGTTGCTCTGTGCCCAAGGCCCGCTCCTGCTTGGCTGATGCGGCTCCAAAACAACTGGTGGACCTGGGAGGGAACCACGGAAGTATCCAGGAAGTTTAATACAGCACAGCTAGTTCAACAGTAGGATGGCATTTATCAAAGAGCATTTCCAGTTACGGTACATTGTAAACACACTAATGTGTAAAATCGTGCTCTTAATTTGGCATTGTTTACTGAAGGTTAGGAACGCACCCTGTTTCTTCTGATGACTTCCCCCCATTTTCACTTTTGCTTGGAGTCATCCGCCCAGTGACAATGGGAGTAAACACAGTGGGATACACCAGACGGATCGCTCCATTCTCCAATGTGGGGAGTTCTAGTGTGGTGCTTATGACCACAGACACTATGTCCATTGGGCCGATGACCCCTGTGCCAACAATGAAGGTGGTCCTCTCCAGGTCCTCATCCAGGATGAGGTGTCCTGAAAGAGAAACATTCAGCTCGAGGACCAGAGAATGATTTCAAGATTTTTGGAAGTTAATAGTTCCTAAATATTGACACTTCTCACTCTCAAATATGAGTTGGTTGCTTTGCCAAGATCATAACACACAAACATACAAAACAGCTTTCCAGTCAAGAAAGCACAGCCATGTCCTGCTTGGGCCTGTCTATGCCTCCTCCTACGAGAAGAAAAGATTACACTAAACAAATTAGATAAGGGATCACAGAAGGTTTATTAGATTGGTATTCTGCTCTGATATAAAACATTAAGAGGGCATACCCGGCTATTCAAACAGATAGGTCTCTCTCTAAGTCAATATCAAAACCAGCATCTGAATATCAAGTATTCCTGACAAAGTTCCGGTGGTTCCATGGTGCTCAGATATTCTGCAGTTGAACGTCTGTGTTGTTTCATGTACTAGCTGGTGTTCTCTGTATTAAAGAGAGGAGAACCAATCAAATGTCCTCTGGCGGTACCCCCTGATCAGATTAGGTTGATCACCATTCAATAACAGTCTGTGATGTATTGTGGTCCTTGGTCAGGGTATCAGGGAGCTTTTAGAGCTGAATCATCCACATGCCTGTGCACGGCTGCAGATCTCATAAGGACCAAACTTTACTCTGGCTGTGTAAAGTCATTTGCTGCGATGCAACAATAACAAGGTGTTTCATTTATCAATGTAATCATATGTACTGTCTCTTCTCTATTTTTCTCTTCTTTCTCTATGTCTTTCTCTCTCTCTATTTCCCTCTATGTTCCTCTTCTGCCTCTCCTCCTTACCATTGGTGCATTGCATGTCCAGGTTGGAACTTCCACAGCAGCCCCACTCGCGGCCGTTCCCACACTGACCATCAAAGCCTGACCCTGGGCAGCAGTCCAGACAGCAGTCCTCCAGCTTGCCCCTGCTCTGGATCTGAACGCCCACCATGCGGCCCGCGATCACCGCCTCGAAACCCACCACCACCTCCTTCTCCCCCAGAGGGTACACAAACACACCTGAGGGAGGGGAGGAGAAGAGAGGGGGGGGGGCACACAATACACCTTGTACCACACTCATTTACAAACAATGATCATATACGAAGGATAAAACATATACATGAAATGCATTGAAAAGACAATATGTTAAAATATTCATCACATACATTGAAAAGGACCAAATATTCACATATTCATAATACACACGGGGAACGTCATGTGTATGCATACTGTACATCCTCAGACACACTGTGCACTTTCTCACAAAGCGGGGCGTCGCCTCCACTCACCCTCTATGGACTCGGTGTCCGTGTTGGCATAGGTGAGGTGGGCGGTGGTGCCCAGGGAACAGCCGTTGGCACAGGACTTGATGCAGGAGGACTTGAGGAGCAGTGGGGCCCATGTGGAGCGCTTCCTCAGCCCTGGCATGTTCTCTGTCACCTCAGGGCTCCAGCGGGCTCCTGCACAGAGGACTGACGGACCACGCCAGGGAGACAGATGAGACGCTCGGGGTTTGTGAGTGTGAGTGTGTGTGCTCGGCGTGTGTGTGTGCTAAGCATGTGTGTGTGTGTGTGTGTGTGAGTATGCATGTAAATAGAGTTCTTTTTTCCACAATTGGCCAGAGCTGTTTAGTTATCACAGGGAGAATCAGGAGATCTGGAAAATGGGCACAGCCAAACACAATAATAAAGGATCTTCAGTAGGTGGAAATTGGACAGGCTCTGTGATAGAACATCAATGTTGTCATGTAGGTTGTAGGTTCATGTTATGTTCATGAGGTACAAAACCTCCTGAACCAGATCTATCCAGACTAGATCTATCCTCTACTATCTCCCCCCACCTGCATAGCAACCTATTGAGGCATGGCTTCTGAGTATAAGAGAGTAGGCCAATCATTAACCAAGGTAAGCGGGTCAACACTCCCCACTTACAGTAGTGCCTACGCTTCCATTCAATGGCTGACACCATGCAAATCCACAGACTGATCCAACCTTACTCTAACCTGATGGAGGACAGAAAGTTACGTCCTGATTTGGTTAGAGGGACAATACAGATGAGATATTGAACCCATATCTTATGGGTTCAGGTTAGAGGCGAATAGAAGACAGACAGTGGAAGGACTCGACATGTGACAAAGAGACTTGCTCTTCTTAAACTATCTTTCAACTACAGCTGGCTATGGTTAATCCGATCAAATAAAAAAAACACAAAAAAAAAACAGTTGCTAGTGACTGACCACTTAGCCCCGCTTTGATATAAAAAAAATCTTCTTAGCTCTAAAGAGCAAATGCGCTGGTAAACACAGGTAATGGAAAAGCTGTTAGCATGGCACAGTTCAGCAAGCAATGTGTGTAAAAATGTGTGTGAGAGAGTTTGTCTCCATGTGAGGGTGTGTAAATGAGAGTTGTGTCCACTATGTGTGTGGGTGTGTGTGAGTGTGTGTTTGCTCTGGGCCAGGTAATGGTCCCTACGTCTACCCCGCTCTGAGTAGATCAACAGCTTCCATCTGGCTACTGTGCTCTGGGCCTGTTTCAAGGAGAAGGGCGGCGGGGGGGGGGGCAAACAGTATACCTCACATGGTCAGGTGCATTAGAAAACAAAACCTCTTTATACTGTCGACTGTATATTGGTTTAAAATTGCAGGCCATCTGCACTGGAAAGGGATGGGATTTTGGGGGGACATTTTCTTTCAGTATCTCCTAATAATAAGTGAATGCACAGTTCATAGTGGTTTTTCCACTATGTTCAGTGTTGGCTGATGAGACAACAGTCTGTGTTCTATATGTCTTTCTCTCTAATACACACATTTCTCTGTCTCTTTATTTTGCCATATGTTTATTTACTTCTAAACATAAGTTACTTCAATATATTGAGAAATCAGAAGCTAAGATTTGAGCTCTCTGTAGAATTATTTTCATCAAAGGACTGCAGGAGGACAGGGGGGTATGACCACCCTACTGCACTGCAGCCTTTTAGAGTTAAAAGAAGAAGAAAACAATGGATGAAATGCTAAATCATTACTTACTGCGTTTTTCTCTGATGTGGTCTCAATTGGCTTTGTTGATTCTTAACTACTGGATGAGCCTCCCGGTTTAGAGCATCACTTCAGTCCTCTGCTGATGTGAGTCTCTCCAGAGGGTTTTACCGGCAACGGACTCTGTCACAGCTTATTTACTCATGCGCGCGCATCAAGGATGGGGACGGCACACGTACACGCCCGCGAGTAGACACACACACAGAGAGAGAGCTCAATAATTGTGCATAAAGGTTTAAGTATATAGTTTTACCAAAATCGCAGCGTTTTTCATATTCCTTTTTCCCAGAACAAAAGCACAGGCTAACCCTGCCAACCGCTGTTTGTATCTGTTTAATGTACATGCTCGAATGGTTGCCACGACCACAAAGATATGTGGCCGTCTCTTTAGTGCGTCTCACTGAGTCTACAATGTCCAGCTGTCTGGACACTCATAGCCTGCAGGGTGGAGACTTTTATTCTCTTTCCAGAAGTTTCCATCGTTCATATTAGCTTTATCAGATTTGCCCCGTCAGAAGGGAATTATAGTCCCTGACCTGACCTTACATTGTAGATCAGTAAGCATTTATCATAGTGTGTGATCATTAGCGATCATTGTTGGCCATGCGCTTGTATTATAGGCGTAATTACAAAGTAAATAATGCTGCACATTTCGCCCAACCACTGAGTAAGATAGCTGGGTTTAACATATTGATGCTCCCTTAGTCACAGGACAAAACCGTAGTTCATCATCAATTAATCTGAACATCTCTCCACCTGTTGAACCTGAACTTCCATAAATCCGAACGTCGTGTGTAGCGCCATCTAGTGGCAAATCCGAAACTGAATATATCACAAAGACCATGAATATTGAAGGCTATAATCTGCTATCTGAAAAATACCAGGTAAACAAATCGACTTGAAATTGTGTTTACATTACAAATAACAAAAAACACACACTCAAATAGTACTATTAAAACTTTTTTTTCTGTGGTCAAATCGATAAAATATTATCAAACAAAGGATTCTCCAGTACAATCACAGAGTACATGGTAGATGATTCTATTGGTCATCTATTGGACTATTGAGTTTCTGTGGGAGATTCTTTATGTTTCTCCTTCCAATGGAGGGAAGGACACAGTACCTGTTAAGTGAGCTGATTGGAACTGGAGGCACTGAGAGAGGACTCTGAAAAAGGGTGGAACCTGGGAGGACCTCACAAGACTCGGATTGGTTAGGAGTGTGTGAACTATCGGTAGTAACACTTCTGTCTGACTGTTGAGGATGTCGATATCTCGAGTTTTTCTTGATGTTGAGGTTTTTGTCTGTATTCTGCGACTTTGGATTCGAAGGCTCACGTTGGACACAAGGTTGGGGTTGGACGGGGTGTCGCGGGCGGCCCTTAGAGGACTTTGGCCTCCTACTCTGACCTCTGACCTCTGGGTTTACCTGGTCAAAGACTGGACTGCTGATCTGTCTACTGGTCACTTTCTCTTTACCAGTCTGTCTGTTAGTCTCCCCAATGGTGTCTCTTTTAGTCTCTCTGTCGTCACCATCTCGAAACAAATAAGGAGGTTTTGTTGAAGCCTGGACCTCTCTAGGATCATCTGTTGTCAGAGTTTGGTTCTGTTTCCCAGATGATGTTTGCTGGGAGGGTTTCCTACGCCCCATGGCAGACTTGGGTCTAACTACGGGGGTCCTGGTGCCTGGGCAATCCACAGTTAAACTATGCCTGTCTTGTTGGTCATCCTGGTGATGATTTAAAAGCCTGCATGATGGATCAGCAGTAGAGGCTTGCTGTTGAGGAGTGTGTCTGCGTCGACCCTTGGCTGACTTGGGCCTGAAGGTGTCGTTCTCAGTGTCCTCCATACCACAGGTGGCGCTGTGGAGAGGACTGTCCCTTGGAGACGTCTCCATGAGCTGCAGAGGGAGTGCTTAAGATAGGAGGCGTCTGGTGCTGTTTATGACACGAATGTCAAATAAAGCACTGATAAGATAAACATCTGTTTCAAACTTCCAATGATTCAGACGATATACATGGAAACAATTATGGCACAGTGACTGAAGTGAAGGGAAACATCCAATCTCTCAGATCTCAAAGCTCACGTATTTTTTCAGAGCGATTAAGGCTACTTTTCACTTCAAAAATAAGTTATACAACTATATATTCATGCTATTCAAAGACTACATGCATGAAAAATGCATGTCATAAATTGGTTGTATATGTCTAAATAGTACACTGTAGGATTCATGTTTTCACTTTCTTCATCATATTTTTCTGATTCTGATATTTTGATTAGTTTAACAAAGACTTATTTTACCTGTGTTGGTGCCTCTCCACGTCTATACCATCTGTACCATCTAAAGAGTTATTGTGTGCAGTTGCTTCCCCTAACACCCAATCCTCATATCAAACTGCCTTGGAGACCATGTTTGTCTTCGCTGCATGTAGGTAAACAATGTTTATGGCAGTTAGTCCACTACTTTATGTTTAACAGGGGTCCATTAAGACCCAGGTGCCCATCCACAATGTAATGATAATATTTGTTACTTCACTGTAGTCTTTGGACCTGGGTGCTGATGGGACAGGGCATGGATTTAACTCCTTAATTAGAAGTAGTTATTTGTTATCATCAGTGGCCACTCACTCATTACTGAAATGCATTGTATTTGTATGTTGCTATAAGCCATATGTATATCTCCTCGGGAGTTTATAATGCTAACTTCGGTGGTGCAAGTGTACTGCTATCAAGTTATAGGCCTACACAACATATTGTCATCTATGGGAAAGCGGGTCAACTTGATAGCCAATCAGCTTTTAGAGCTTGCGTTGGACCCTGGATACGTCACGCGTTCAATGAAAACTTTGTTACCTTCTGCTTCCATGTTCAATGCATGCAGTGGAGTCTACTTTTGGAAAGCTGAGGACAGCAGGATAGTAATACGACATGGAAGAGGACCAGACGGTAGTTGTGTAAGTATGATTGTTTAATAGCATGAAATAAAGGCATAAGTAGTTCTATAAAATGTGTATTAGCTAGATGTTAGGAAAATACGCGTGCACAGATTGTGAAATTGTATTTCTCGTCACTGACCAAGATTAACGATTACCTGTAAAATAGCACTTCTGAATTGGACAGTTATAAATGATCTCTGAGAGACTTTTGTATTTAACAACTTCTACGGTTGTCCTACTAATCTACAAGTTGTGGGTGCTGAGAACAAATGCCCATTACATGGTTTAAGTCAAAACTGCATCCCAAGGCTACCCTAGCCCACTATAGGTCCGTTTTGAGTTTTATCAAATTGATTGAGATTTAGCTTCACAAAGCTTCACCAGCTTCACCAGCTTCACTGGTGTGATCAGAACAGGATTTAATAAATTCTAAAGACTGTCAACCTGTCACATTTCCTGTAAAACCAGTTTAATGTTTCAAATCCCACTTCCACAGCAATGTTGTACAACCTCTTGCGAGATTGGCAGTTGAGTCAACTGTCTGGTCCAGCAACATATTACTGCCTACAGAAACATAGTCGTTGTCACCTCCACACCCAGAGAGTATAGGCCCAGGCCTTCAACTCTTTGTTACAACACGAGCATAGGGATCTATCAGTCTCAATATGTTTTTCTAGGTTCATCAGTTTAGAGCCTTGTATATTTTATTGCCAACATAAAAAAGTGGGGATATTTATAATGACTAGACAGCCGTTATTGGCACCTGACAACCCCTTCAAGACCCTGCTCTCTTTCTCCACAGAGGGCTGTTGGTGTGGGTATTGGCTGTCCTACTGGGCCTCTTCTGCAGCCTGGATGTATGGTACTTCCTGCGGGTTGGCACGACGGTGATCCGGGCATGGTTCCAGCCTGTGGTCCGCGACGTCCTGGGAGAGCAGAGTGTGTCAGGCCTGGTGGCCCCTCATGACATGGACCTGTGTCACATGAACAATGCCCGCTACCTGCGAGAATGTGATTTTGCACGCTTCTCCCTATACACGCGGAACGGGGTGTTCAAGGCCATCAGGGCCCTGGGGGCTTCCATGGTAGTGGGGGCGACCACCATCCGCTACCGCCGCGCGCTGTATGTCGGGGAGCACTTTGAGCTACGCAGCCATATTGTTTCCTGGGACGACAAGTCCTTCTACCTGGAGCAGAGATTTGTGTCCAGCAAAGACAACCGAGTCTCGGCGGTCATGCTCTGCAAACAGACTATCATACGCAGCAGTCCAGACAACATCATGCAGTTCCTGTGTAAGAGAAAGGTATGTCCATAATAAGGGGTTTGGAAGATGGGGTATTTGTTTCCACAATGAGTTCATTACCCTATGAATTCATTTCTTAGACAAAGGACTTGATTGGTCTCTGAATTTTTCATTTGTGTGTGTGTGTGTTGCAGGTGGAGTGCCCTGAGTATCCAGAGGATCTCAAGCATTGGATCAGCTACATTGCATCCAGCAGTCAGGCATTGAGAGCAGAGAGTGGACTAGAGGAGAAGAACAAATGAAGCCAGAACTGAGCATAACGCTCCCATCTGCATTAAAACCTCAGTGCCTATGCCTTCACAACTGCCGGTCATTCAGTATAAACACACAAATGCGCGCACACACACAGGAACACAAGAAACCTTAACTTCAGCAGATTGTAAAGTAGGCTGTGTGTAGGTCAGAAAAATTCAGACAGTGTTCTGTTGGGAAACCTTGAAGCATGGGTGCCTTTTTCTAAGTGGAAATAAACACGATATGGGTTTTCTTGGGAAACCGTTTGAATTATCGTCTGAATTGTTTGCAATTTGAGTTGTAGCCTATTCATGGGAAGTGTAGCAAATGATTTATTTGTTGTAATTAAAATATTTGTGGTTGCCTGTTGGTTGTATGTGCTGTGCACATATCACCATCCAAGCCCTTTTAGGAAGCCTCTGTTTAAGTATGTTTTGACGGTTTAAAAACGACAATATTCAGTAGCCAAACCAATTTTTGCTGCACAGTAATGAGTGAATAAGAACTTTTTACATAAGACAATAAACATTTTTTATCTGTCATTCATTAATGAAAGATTTTTTATTTATGCATTTTATGTTTTTCTATTTGATTTTAAATTAAGAGTAACGTAAATGTAAACGTCAGGAAAGCATATGACATGTTTCCGACCAATCAGTTTTAACTTCAGTGAAGAAGCGGAAGTGAGTGCAGAAATTGATTTTACCGGCATCTTTAGCCCACCAGCTTCGGAAAGGCGCAGTAAGTAAAACACCACAGGAAATAATAAAATCCTGTCAGTTATTATACTTTGATCTAGAAAGTGATTGCTTCAACAATGTTTACGAGAAATGGCGGACGGCCTAGATTTGTTTTGCTAGCATGTCCGCAGCATCTAGCAAACTCACCAATGAATGCTTAGAACCGTGTCGGTGATCACATCATGTGCATTTTGCAAGCTACACAGTTAATGTTAAAATGGCCACGCTTGCCTCCACGAAACTATAGAGTATATGGAAAATGACATGGATACATTTCTATTTTAGTTGGTTTGCAAACACTTAAAATATAGAATACGAGTTCGTCATATGTCATTGATGAGGTCAACTGCACTACAGGAAATAGGCCCAGCTGGTGTAATTGTCTAAATCGCTTCATAACCCAAAAGTATTTTGTACATATTACTGTAAAACTGCTTTTCTGAATTATTAAAATATAGATGTTTTAAACTAGCATTATAAGGCTCTAGAGATGCCCTTCACTTGATACTACACTGGAGAGGTACAGTATTAACAATTTATTAAACCTGTCTAGGTCTTACTCAGAAGATAAACCTGATCGTTTTTCCTCTCCTGTTTCAGAGGGATGTTGCTGTGGGTGCTCGGCGGTCTCCTCCTGCTCTTCTGCAGCCTGGACGTGTGGTACTTCCTTCGGGGGGCAGCAGTGGCCATCCAGGCCTTCTTCGAACCTCCAATAAGGGATGTTCTAAAAGAACACATAGTCAGCGGGCGAGTGCTACCCCATGATTTGGACTACATGGGCCATATGAACAACTCCCGCTACCTGAGGGAGTGTGACTTTGCCAGATTCCACCACTACTCGCGAAATGGGATATTTAATGCCACCCGTGTACTCGGAGTCACTATGGTGGTCGGAGCCTCCACTATCCGCTATCGACGATCCCTCGCGTTCGGGGAGGCTTTCGAGATACGGACCCGCATACTAGCTTGGGACGAGAAGTCTTTTTATGTGGAGCAGCGCTTTGTCTCCAAGAAAGACGGCTTCATCTCTGCCATCATGCTGTGCAGACAGAACGTAGTGCACAGCAGCCCAGAGAAGATCATGGAGTACCTGTGCAAGAGAAAGGTTAGAGAGGAAGACTGAGAAAGGAATGCATAGCATATGCACCAACGCCATTCTGTCCTAACCTCGTGTGTGTGTGTGTGTGTGTGTGTGTTGCAGGTGGAGTGCCCTGAGTATCCAGAGGATCTCAAGCATTGGATCAGCTACATTGCAGCCAGCAGTCAGGCATTGCGAGCGGAGAGTGGACTAGAGGAGAAGAACAAATGAAGTCGGTACTAAGAAGAGCTACAGTACTACACACACTCATCTCACTGCACGTCACATACACTGAAACATCCACATTCTATAGGAAACCAACCTTTGTCTTACGTGACTGTATGTTATGTGAATGAATAAGCAGAAATACTCAGGACTGCTGCAGCTGTATATGGTATTGAAGAATTTAGTTTTATTCAATGCATTATTTGCACTGGGAAAAAGGCAGAGCTTAAGCATAATTTGTTCTGGTATAGCTGTCAGACAGTTAAACCGATATGACTGAATTGCCTCCTAAGTATAAAAAAAAGGGATAATATTGATGGGTAAGGACACTGATTATGCCCTCTAAATCTACTGTGGACCATGTGGACCATGTAAAGACAGTAGGCTTAGGGACACTCTTTATGAAGAGTTGAACCTTTCCTTGAAGTAAGCATGTGGAATATAATAATTATATTGGCATAAATGCATGCTAGTAACATTTATTTTGAGTTGCATGCTTCATCAATTTAAATTCTGCCCTAAATCATTTCAATCTAAACTTTAAAAGTTGGAATGGCCATTTCGTCACCTTTTACTCAAAAATAAGAACCAATGAAGACAACATTCTAATAGACCTGTTGGATCTGACTGTATGAACTTAAATTATTTACCCAGCGTCATACACATTGCACCAAAACGTTCCTGTTCCATAATGTGGACAGTTCTGTTCAATATGAAAGTGTCTGTCTATTGACTTTCATTTCAGAGGGGACATATGCCATATACTTGATGCATTGAGAGTGAACATAATGTATGGATTATAGTGGGAAATGTACATTCTAAATATTTATTCTATTTATTTTCTAATTGTATATTGTGATACAGTTGTAAAGTGCATTCACAAAGACTGAATATAAATGAGGGTCCATTGTGTAAATGCATTTGGATAAACAATGCATTTAATTAAAATGTTTATGGTTTGAAATCTGAATTTGGCGTCACTGTGTTGTAAACTCGAACTTGTTTTCATAATTGTGCGCTGTGTTGTGTGTGATCCTCTTCATTGGGAAACGGAATAAACTAAACCTGAACATTGAGGCACATTCTCACTTAAATTATTTTTTTCAAACCGAATTAACTTTATGGGCAATGTCGTCACCTTGTGCATCCTTGTAGGAACTGTCTTTGATAGCCACAGAACACCTAGAATCTGCCACCTCCGACATTGCTAGCAATTTGCTGGCGCGGGTGGCATGTATACATACCTGAGGAGTGAGTTTAACCGATCTACAACAGCTACATATGCCAGAACCATAGGCTACTTCTTTACTTTAACTTGAGTGAAAAAGTGTAGTGCAAGTCAGGCCTACTTCTACTTGTACCATCCACTTCCGGTAAACAAAACAACTGTTGTGCCGTCAGAGCCTGTTTAAGGCCTGTTTAAAATGCCTCGATTGTCCTCGAGAGCATTTCCGGTGTTGCGAATTTGCCTTCAGAATAAGAGCAAAGCCTGAGACGTGGCAAAACATGTTAATTCAGTGGTGCAATGCGATATTGCTCTCATCTTCCTGAATCCATTCCCGCCATGTTGAGGTGACACAATAATTCGTTTTCTCCGCATCACGAATTGAAGGTCCAGTTACGTGTGTTAAAAAAACAACGCAGAACAGCGAAGGCAATAGTAAAACGCTACATACCCTGTAGACTACATTCATAATAATAGTCATACATATTCTGACAGCTTTCATCTTACTGAATCCACGAATCCAATGAATAAAGCATGTTATCTGACTGTATTCGTTGTTTCTTCCTACCTTTTGGGGAAATAAAGATCACCTGGCTTTGAAATAATAAAAGCACAGTATGTCTCCTGACCTTTATTTTGACGTTTATTATTCTCCAAATAAATCAACTGGAAATGATTCATTACTGAGGCTGGCTTCACACTACTAGCAGCAGTCTTCGCTCTTTAAACGGTTTCTCTTTCGTAATCGTTACTAATATTTGGTACGAAAAATGGCTCAAGCAGGGCTGTTACTTGACAAGGACCAATTCAACTGTCCAATATGTCTGGATGTATTGAAAGACCCTGTTACAATTCCTTGTGGGCACAGTTACTGTTCTTGTTGTATCAAGGGGTACTGGGACCAGGACGATTACATGGGGGTTTATGGCTGTCCTCAGTGCAGGCAGATGTTCAACCCTAGGCCTTTACTTGGCCGAAACACTATGTTGGCCGACGTTGTGGAGAAGTTTTTGATGACAGGACTCCAAAGTGATCCCCCAACTCAAAGTTACGCGGGACCAGAGGATGTGGAATGCGACGTTTGTACCGGGAGTGGGAGGAAAAACAAAGCTGTCAAATCATGTCTCGTTTGTCTTGCCTCGTACTGCGAGACCCACTTGCAACCTCACTACGACTCTCCAGCTTTCAAGAAGCACAAGCTTGTCGTAGCCTCCAAGAAACTCCAAGACACAATATGCCCTCGCCACGATAAGCTGCTGGAAGTTTACTGTCGCACGGATCAGAAATGTATCTGTTATCTTTGTTTAACGGATGAGCACAAAGGCCACGACACCGTTTTAGCTGAATCGGAAATGAACGAGAAACAGGCAAGTGTTTTTCAGGATACAGTACTAACCGATATTTTCACTGAAGCCCATCATTTATCAATAATAATAAGATACAACATTCAAAAACAGGTTCTACATTCTAATGCAAGTATACGTACAATTATAAAACTTGCAGATTAAGCATTGATCAGGCATTCACACGCTGATCCTGTCACAGTATGATTAACGGTAAATCGGAATGAAAAGTAGACATTGAACAATATTAGTCCTCTAGTCTTGTTGTAATGTTCAGTATGGCACAGCTTAAAAGGCTTCCTAAACACACCTGTGTCTTCAGACTCAGCTTGGGGAGATGCAGAGGAACTCCCAGCAACAAATCCAGGTCAGAGAGAAGGAGTTGCAGGAGCTGAGACAGGCCATCACCGCCCTCACAGTGAGTAATAAAACGATTACACTCTTATTACAAATCCGATGGATCAACAGCAAGTCTGCAGCAGTGTCTCTGTCTCCCTCTAGCGCTCTGCACGTACAACAGTGGAGGAAAGCGAGAAGATCTTCACTGATCTCATCCAATCTATTGAGCTAAAGAGGTTTGAGTTGAGAGAGCTGATTAGAGATCAGGAAAAAGCAGCGATCAGTCAGGCCGAGGGACTGCTGGCTAAACTGGAGCAGGAGATCGCTGAGCTGAAGAGGAGAGACTCTGACCTGGAACAGCTTTCTCATACGGATGACCATATTACGTTCCTTCAGGTAACATGCAGATGCATACACACACACACACACACACACACACACACACACACACACACACACACACACACACACACACACACACACACACACACACACACACACACACACTCTCTCACAGTAAACACATGGTTTTATCCTAACTCTTTGCACTACTTGCCTCAATTCACTTACATTGAGGGTGCTGTTGAATTGATTAAATAAATGGTTCAGTTCACTAATATTTCTCAACAATACGAATATGTTTATCCATGTGTTTGTGTTCTGTCTGTTATTCAAGAACTGTCAGTCCTTTAGGTCTTGTCCTGGGCTGGGAGACATGCCTCCTGTCAACTTTGACCCCAACTTCACCTTTGGTTCAGTGATGACAGCTGTTTCTGAATTCAAAGAGCTCTTAGAAGAAGTCTACCAAGGAGGATTTTTCAACATCTATGAGAAAGGTGGAGAACTTAATAAACTAATGTCCATATCTGGACAGAGACTCTGTCAATTAAGAAGTTTGATCAAACTAAGTACTTTGTTTTGGTTGTTTTTGTTACAGTGAGAAACGTGTCAATTGTTGAATCTCCGAAGTGCAACGAAGAATTTGGAACAGAGTCTGAATCCACACAAAGTAGGATATGTGTTATTAAATTATCTATTATCTGTTAAAAGTATTTTCATTATGATTACATAATTATAACTATTAGTTGGCGTTTGTGAATAGACAACAAAGTGTCAAACAACCCCCCCCCCCCAAAAAAACCCCCCCCAACAACTTCAGGGCACGTTACCCTGTCAAAGCATCTCATTCAGGCACCTCTTGGTTGATGAGATTGTGCAAGCGCAAACAAGGACACGGTGAAAGATCAAATGTTGCCGATAAAACCAGGAAATGATTGATTTGCTCCTGTTCTGACTGCTCCGTGTCCTCACAGTAACCGCAAGACCTGCTGGAGACCAAAGCACCTCCTGTCTCAATCCCTTCCTCAGCCAAGTACCAGCACCCAACTTTGGCTTTGCCTTCACACCCTTTGGTGAGTATCGCATCGGGCAATAACACCGTTTAAAGTTCCGAAAGATTTTTGAATATACACAAAAGACTTTGATTATTCTGAATCCGTTATTCTGCATCTGCAGATCCAGCTGCAACACTGAACCATTCACACAGCTCACCCCATATTCACAGTGCATCCCACACTTTAGGCCAAATATTAAACACCAGCAGTGTGGATGCGCTCTGTATACTGACGTAATACACTGAACCGTCAGCCATATTACCTCCCTTTATGATGTCTGTCCCAGGTTCCCCCAGTCCTGCTGAATAACTTCCCTTCTGTCTCTGCAGGTTCCAAGCTCTCTAGCGCCAGACAAAGGCCGCTACAACGCCGTTCCCACGCACGGAGGAAGTGACGTCGTCTAGTTCATCAGAGCTGACTGGAACGTAGCGGGAACTGCTCATGGACCTGATCAGAATGTCCAGAATAAATAAGCTATCCTTACGACGCAAATGTAGGATTGTAGTGTGCTACATTTGAGAATTGCTTTCCAAAACACGCCTGTGATTTCAGTATTAATAATTTTTATCCGAATTAATGCATTTTTTTATATATACCATTTTTTTTAAACAGAAATCTTGAACAATCAATTTGTAATAATGTATGGAAACAAACATTCAATAAATATACTGGACTAAACTGATGCTGTTTTGGCAATGTCCTACATCAGTTAAATCAGATCATGCCTACTTCAAGCTTGTGTTTGTGCAGGTGCATGGTCATGTTTCATGGAGAGAAAAGTTCCCACCCTTCTTTTAAGCTGGTTTCAACTGGTGTTTTCTCTCTTTGTGTCTATTGTAAACAAGAGCTATTGGATGACTCCTGGCAAACTGGGAAAACTGGTTAACTACACAATGTCAGTTTTCTCTACAGCTAAATATATGTAATGTAACAGATTGTTCATCAAAAACAAATAAATTTGAATGCATTTCATATTACTTATGTTAAAACTGTACCTTTGTTTTGATTTATTTACTATTCCTCTGGTTTAGCCTACTCCCTTTATTTTTTGTTTACTCCTAGTCTTGGCTTTTGATTGGATGCCTCTGGCAGTGAGGTGAAACTGGAGAACCCTCCATCTCCCCAATCACGCAAAGCTCTACAGTCCACGCCCATCTCTGTTCCTCTCTCAACAGTTCCTGTTGTAGAAAACCTTGCGTTGTACCTGTATGAAATGGCAGCCACTAGCATTTCTGTAGAACAGGAGCAGTTTAGTTGTCCTGTATGTCTAGATGTGCTTCAGGACCCAGTGACGATCCCCTGTGGACACAGTTATTGTATGGACTGTATTGAGGGCTACTGGAACAAGGACAAGCAGAAAGGGATATTCTGCTGTCCTCAGTGTAGGCAGATTTTTAGTCCTAGACCAACACTGAGCAGGAGTACAGTCCTGGCAGAAGTGGTGGAGAAGTTTCAAGGGTCCGGATTACGTGGAACGCCTCTACAGCCGAGTGCCAAGACTGAGGATGTTGTGAAATGCGATATTTGCTTTAGTAAAAAGAGCAAAGCCGTTAAATCTTGTCTCGTTTGCTTGGAATCTTATTGTGACGCTCACTTAATGGCACACGAGGTACAATTTTGTGGGAAAACACACAAACTGATCCAAACTTTGGGCTCACTGAAAGAGAAGTTGTGTCCACATCATAACAAACTGCTCAGAGTCTATTGTCGAACTGACCAGCAGTGTGTCTGCACTATTTGTACAAAGGAGAGCCACAAGGACCATGACACCGTCTCAGTCGTAGCAGAGAGGAAAACTCAACAGGTAGCTCACAAAAAAATCGACATGTTTTTCCAGTCACGATGTGTGGTACTTACAAATATGACTCTTGCTTTTCTATCACAGAAACAACAAGATGAGGCATTCTTAAAATCCATACATACATTTAAAGAGATGGAAAAGAAGCTTAAGCAAATTATCAGATACATCAAGGTGAGTTTCACCAGTGTACTAACACTCCATTCAGCATCCCATAAATGATCATTTTTAATAACACAAATCTATAGAATGATCATTTTCCATGATATGATACTGTGACACTTGGGTTAAAAACACAATTTCAAATGCTGTGACCAGCATGCCACCGAGACAGGCATGGAGGAGAGCGAGAAGGTCTTCTCCAAGCTGATCCGCTCCGTCGAGAGAAGGCGCTCTGAGGTGAGAGAGGAGATGCGGGCCCAGGAGAAGGCTGCTGTCGGACAGGCAGAAACCCAACTGGAGAATCTGGAGAGGGAACTCGCTAAACTGAGGAAGAGTGACTCGGAGCTAGAGCAGCTTTCACACACCGAGAACCACATTTATTTCCTCCAGGTACTGTACAGTGAAACACCCTCCCTTCATTTACACATAGCCTAGTATTTGCATCGGCGCAACTGACTAGATTATCTTTATCGATGCGCGTCGTTAACTTTAGTTCTTTTCGGTTACAACCCCTTGCAGAGGTGCAGGTCCCTTGATCAGCCTCCCCAGACTGTGGATCTTCCCTGCATTAAAGTTCATCCATGCTTTGTGGACAAAATCCTGAGAGGAGCCCTTGTTGACTTGCACGATCGATTAGAGGAAGTGTGTGAGAGGGAAATCGACAGGATCTCTGATAAGAGTAAGTACCGAGTACCCACAGCTCCACCCTGGGCGGAGGTGTCAGAAACAATGACACGCTAAACTATTTCTACCTCTATTGACTTTCACGTTTTTGTTTATAGTCAAGGAAGGAAGCCCACATCAGGAATCACATCCACAATCCACTACAACTCTTCAGAGAGGTGTGTCTGGGGAAAATGGAAGAACATTTAACACGGTAATATTAAACCAAGCGATTTACAGCCTAATCACCCCAAATCTGTCTCTGACAGCAAACAACAGTACCACAGCCAACACAGAGCCAAAAACCAGGTCAGAATTCCTACAATGTAAGTGTGTTTTATGGTACAGCGCATGGTTACCCATTTCTTGGAAAAGCAAACGAGTTGTAAAGCATTGGCTTCCTCTTCCCAGACTGCGACAACATGATGCTGGACGTCAACACAGCGAACCCCTACCTGCGCGTGTCTGACGGGAGGAAGGGAGCGACCACACTGTCAGAGTCCCAGCCGTACCCAGACCACCCGGAGCGCTTCAGCAGCTGGGCCCAGGTGCTGTGTCGAGGGCCCCTGATCGGACGCAGGTACTGGGAGGTGGAGTGGGAGGGCTCCAGGGGGGTCTCCGTAGGAGTGTGCTACAAAGGGATGACCAGGACAGGGGGAGGGACCGACAGCAAGCTGGGACACAATTCCAAGTCCTGGAGCCTGGACTGCTCCAATCTCAGTTGCTCTTTCCAACACAACAAGGACAGTACAGCCATAGGTGTCCCGTGCTCCAACAGGATAGGAGTGTTTCTGGACCACGGGTCTGGAATGCTGTCTTTCTACAGCGTCTCTGATAAGATGACTCTGCTTCATAGGACCAAGACCACGTTCACTCAGCCTCTCTACCCCGGCTTCTGGGTGGGACTGGGATCCACCTTGAAACTAGGCTCTCCTCACAAACACGTTGTTTGGTCATGAAACAAATGATTTAATGGTGTACTTTGTATAGATACCATTTGATGGATTTGAATGTAATTTTCTATGTAGAGGGTTCCTGCAGGTTTCAGTAAGACAAATGTAAGACCTTAAGACATTTTAAGACCATAAAGATTGAAATTTAAGAGATGACACATTACCCCAAAAATATTTTAATAAATATTCTAAATAAGTTCTGAAAAAATATTTTTATTTCTGTGAATTCAGTCTTCGAACCACAACCCGACTGTCCAGATCCACTGTCCCACCAGGAAAAGCTCAACCAATCTAAAAATGAATTTACCTTTTATGAGTTTTATTTATAGGTCAAGTTTTATTTATGAGTTTTATTTATAGGTCAAGTTTTATTTATAAGTCAAAGAGCTAAAAATTTGGTGTAAGAAGATCCTTCAGCCAAATTTGAACACCAGATTCCTCACACTGTAGCCCACATCTTTAACCACTGAGCTATTAGGGATCATCTCCACTCGACATTTTAAATTTGACATTGAACTATCTAGTTGAAAACAACCTACAGAGTTGGGGTGTCATAAAACCATAAGAAAGCAGGGCTCCCCTGTTAACTCACTGGATTATGGTGCATGCTCTTTCAGACATGCTGGGGCAGCCTGGGTTAAAATCAACATTTCAAATTGTTTATTTTAACTTAAGTTACATTGTGGTCATGTGAAATGTGGGACTTCACCTTCAGTTTCATAATGTACATTTTTGCCCTTTTAATTCACAAAGGAAGAGACATGTTTGTACTTAAAGCTCAACATTTTATTGATAACCGAGCAAGCCGAGAGCAACAGTAACATTTTTGATGAGAGACTTAGATCTTGTTAAAGGCAGCAATGTCAACACTCTGGACCTGAAACCAAACAAAAACAGGACATCAGTATACATCTTTCACTTTGTGGATTATTTCAAGTACTGTGTATGTTAGGAGTTGTATGTATAGCATGCATGTTAGAACATAAGCAATATTAATTGACCAAGTAAGTTTGTGTCTTTTGTCCAATTAAAACAATTGTTGTTGGAAGTGTGAATTCATGTTTCAGTCTCTGACCTGGGAACGACACGGGTAGATGTCCTGGGAGCTGTGTACTTACGTAGTCTTCAAACTGGGTGATCTCCTCCTCCAGCATGTCTGTGCCCACCTTGTCGTCCTCCACCACACAGGAGATCTGCAGCTTCTTGATGCCGTAGCCCACGGGCACCAGCTTGGACTGGCCCCACAGCAGGCCGTCCATCTGAACCGTGCGCACGCACTCCTCCAGCTTGGCCATGTCTGTCTCATCATCCCACTGGGAGGATAAAACAAAGTACAAGAAAGAAGAATGGTGATCACCCTATTCAGATTAAAAAGACCCTTAACCAGAAGAAATGGACAGTAGTAATATGGACAGTTAAATGGATGATTGTTAATAAAAAATATAGTGTGGATGAGGTCCACGGTCGATGAGATCATCGGTCGCAGGGGACCAGGCAGGAGGAGCTGACCGGTTTGACGTCCAGCAGGATGGAGGACTTGGCGATGAGGGCGGGCTTCTTGGACTTCTTGGCAGCGTACGCCGCCACCCTCTCCTCCTTGATGCGCTCGGCCTCCGCGTCCTCCTCCTCGTCGCTGCCGAACAGGTCCATGTCATCGTCGTCGTCGTCTCCGTTCTGCGCTGCCTTCACCTGCTGGACGGAGGCCGCCTGAGGAGGGAGGGAGGGGAGGGTCAAGGAACTGCTGCAGCTGGAGGAGTGTGAGGCTGTCAAAGCTAACCCCACGGACAGACTCCCAACACATTGCTTGTCAGTGGAGGTGTTTGTATTCCCTTCCGAGGGCCTTGGTTGTACAGGGCAGTGGTTCTCAACCCTGGTCCTCAGGGAACACCTGTCCTGCATGTTTTAAATGTTTCCCTGCTCCAACACATCTGATTCAAATGAGTGGTCATGCGCAGGCTTCTGCAGAGCAGCGACCCATTCATTTGAATAAGCTGTTTGAGCAGGAAAACATCTAAAACATGCAGGACAGGTGTTCCCTGAGGACCAGGGTCGGGAACCACTGGTATAGTCTGTCTGTCTGTGTCTGTCTAACCTTGGCACAGGGGACTGCTGCTTCTGATTTGGGAGTCTTCTCCAGGGAGGACACTCTGGACTCCAGCTTGGATAGGGCTGCCCTCAGATCACCCACCACTGAAAACACACACATACACATGAGAATTACACATGAGAATTACAAACAGAAGAAGCGCTGGAAACGGCACAGTCCAATAGCAACACAAAGCCAACTCGGATGGCATATTGTGGAAGACTTCCCAGACGGTTCAAGGTGTCGGCTCCCACACCCTACCTTTGTGCAGGCCCTGGTTCTCCAGTTCCAGGCTCTTCATGCGAGACACCAGCTCCTGGTCTCCTCCTGCATGGGAGGAGGACTGCACACAAAACACACACACAGCTGGGTGAGAGACTGCCGTTTCAGATCCCTGTCACCATGACGACAGGTAGGAGATGTCCATGCCAAAGCCAAGCCAGGAAATCAACAGCTCAAAAGAGGGAGAGCATATGCATGAAGTTCCAGATTGGAGGCTTAAATACACGACGACACCAGGGCCCTGGTCATGACACACCAAACCATGCTCTGGTGTGGAAACACCACACGACTGTTCTCGTCTAAACCAAATAACACAATGAGTACAACACAACACACTCCAATCAAATGATGCCCAAATTACTGGATTCCACAGAGAGAAATTAAAATTGCCTTTCAACAAAGAAGCAGCCAGCATGCAGGCTAGCTCTTAAGCAGTCTTTCCATTAAACCAACACACTGAGAAACCAGCTGACACAGATGCACAGGGAGAGAGAGTGAAATCTGGGAGGGTGTTGCCACATCACTGAACACACCCCAAACGTGGGCAGGGTCCAGGCCCACACATGCTTGTGGGTTCCCAACACGCTGGGAACTTACGTTCCTGTGCCGGCGTTTCTGTGGGCGCTCTCTGCCCGACTGCAGGGCTGTCTTCACCTACACCCATTCATTCATTCATTCATCATCACCGGAAACGTTCCAAGGGCAGGGAGGATAAAGAATGGAAAGACAGAAAGAGAGAAGTGTATATGGTAGGCATATACTAGAAGGCACATACATACAGTATATCCCGCACAAGACAAACAGCAGGGTACATTTAGGGTACGCAGACAGGAAAAGGTTAGCAGGAAAGAGACTCACACAAACAAACACATGACCCCTTTGATTAAGATAAATCACAGTGAGACAAGCAAGCAGAGCTAAGAGGCGAGCGATGAGAAGCAGGGTGATCGTTTGACATCGCAGTACCTTCAAATATGTTGACGTTATCATCCGATTGTACTCATTAAGTGGTTAAGTAGACCTCAAATACAACATTAGATGTTTTTTGGTTACTACTGGCCCTGACAGAGGATATTAGGTGGCCAGTCCATTTTTAGATCATTATTATTACTGTTATCCTCCCATTTGAGGCTGGATTGAGGGCATTCGAGAGGACAGTACTGGCTGACTGGAATGTTCATGGTACAGTACTCACTCCGTCTAGGGACTGCTGGATATTCTGGCGGGCTTTAGCAATGTCCTGCAGGATGGCACTAGCCTCCCTCTCCTGAGGGGCGGGGGGGAGGCACGGCCATGGGGGAGGAAGCAGGACAGGTGGGGGTGGGTGGGTGGTGAGGAAGGCAGGTCAAACAGAAGCAGGCAGGTGGACACAGACAGGGAGAGGGGGTGACATCGGGTTCAATTCTGTCAATTCAGAAAGTAACCCGCTGCGTCTGATCACCTCTCAATTGACTGAATTGATCCAAGGACGGTCCTGAAACACACACAGGCTACCCAGACACACACACACGCAAAGTATACGCAAGCAGGCAGTGCCTTTTTCAATGTGAACGAGCATGGGGAACAATAAATGAAACGTCTTTATGTGCTGGAAAGCCTGGGTAGACACCAGTATATCTGGAAGTGGGAGGGAGGTCAACAGAATGTGCTCAAGCCTCCGCCCCACTGAGGACAGCTGCCATACCACTTGACCGCCGCTCGTCAGCTGAGCTACTTTTAAAGTTGAGTGGCTTAACTCTCACGGCCAGCTTCTGGGAGGCGGCGCTGTGCAGAGGCTGTGATGTAACAGACCTAGTGGCAGCAGAGTTGGGAGTGACAGACAGGCAAACTTGCCATGCAGCTGACACCACGGCCACATGAGCTGAACGACACCTGGCACTGTCATGCAGGCCCGTGAGAGCTAGGTGACATGGAGGCACACAGGGAAGGTGAACTCTGTCTGGTCTGGTTGCAGCAGAACACTTCTGATCCCCTACGCTGTGTTCAAACTGAGGAATACGGTCTTGTAGAGTACATTGCAAAAGTCTTTGGCACATATTTATTTAAAGAAAAAACACCTTAAGACATAATGAAGTATTAAAACCAAACTAATTCTGAACGTTGCACTTTTATAATGAAGTACAAATACAGAAGACTGTATTTGGGACAAAAATATTTGGGATAGCATACGTGTACAAAAAAATCTTATGTGACTTTTACACAATACAGTGTGTGTATGTGTTGACACAATACAGTGTTTGTTTTGACTATTCCCAGTGGATCCCCTTAGTCTATTACAGGATATAATACCTGTATATACTGTGTAGTAGGAGAGGAGAGAACACCCGTCTATACAGTAAAAGAGGAGAGAACACCCGTCTATACAGTAGGAGAGGAGAGAACACCCGTCTATACAGTAGGAGAGGAGAGAACACCCGTCTATACAGTAGGAGAGGAGAGAACACCCGTCTATACAGTAGGAGAGGAGAGAACACCCGTCTATACAGTAGGAGAGGAGAGAACACCCGTCTATACAGTAGGAGAGGAGAGAACACCCGTCTATACAGTAAGAGAGGAGAGAACACCCGTCTATACAGTAGGAGAGGAGAGAACACCCGTCTATACAGTAGGAGAGGAGAGAACACCCGTCTATACAGTAGGAGAGGAGAGAACACCCGTCTATACAGTAGGAGAGGAGAGAACACCCGTCTATACAGTAGGAGAGGAGAGAACACCCGTCTATACAGTAGGAGAGGAGAGAACACCCGTCTATACAGTAGGAGAGGAGAGAACACCCGTCTATACAGTAGGAGAGGAGAGAACACCCGTCTATACAGTAGGAGAGGAGAGAACACCCGTCTATACAGTAGGAGAGGAGAGAACACCCGTCTATACAGTAGGAGAGGGTAGAACACCAGTCTATACAGTAGGAGAGGAGAGAACACCTGTCTATACAGTAGGAGAGGGTAGAACACCTGTCTATACAGTAGGAGAGGGTAGAATACCTGTTGGTGTGAAGGTCCGTTGGTCCCCTCGTAGAAGCGTTTCTCAGCCTCGTCATAGTGGGGCTTGTCGAACCAGATGTTCTCCTGGGCAAGGCACTGCAGTCCACTCATGTTGATGCTGACAGGGACCAAGGGAAGACAGTGGTCACTTTCATTGATCACGTGTAGGTGAAACGATCGGACAGGTTGTCCAAGGACATTGCTAGTGAAATTCAGAATGCACTAGTCCAGCATACCAATGACAAACCAAATGCAGCAAGGATGATGGAAACACCATGCAGACAGAATGCAAAACTATTTACAGAAGGTGAAACGCCACCAAGTAAAAAAAAAAAAAAAAAAACTAACCCGCCATGAACCAAGCTTTAATGTCAACGATAAGAAAACAATAAGACAGCTGGCTTAGTTCACTTAGTTTAAACTCACACTAAAGATAACAGAAACGCCACGTCGCTTTGAAATAACCGAGACCAAGGACAGTCACGTCACTCCAGCAGACTGCCATTCAAGCATTCCTCTGTTCAATGCAACCAAACTGCCTGCTTTGCTAACTCTGGATTAAGGAGAACAAAGGCATGGCTCCGGACCCTCTTTCCAGGACATGAGGTCTCTACACCACCAGCGGCTTTCACAGCACAAGAGCCACCCATCATTTAGTCATTTAGCACACGCTCTTATCCAGAGCGACTTACAGGAAGTACAGGGACATTCCCCCCGAAGCAAGTAGGGTAAAGTGCCTTGCCCAAGGACACAACATCATTTGGCACGGCTGGGAATCGAACTGGCAACCTATAGATTACTAGCCCGACTCCCTCACCGCTCAGCTATCAGACTCCCTCATGTCAGATGTCACATGAACTATATTTGACATTGGGAATTTTGAGGAACTTTTACACCGATGTGGTGACAAGACACTTTAAGGAAACATAACAGCAGAAATCAAAACCCACACAAGTTAGCACAAACTAAACAGGGACCAAACCAAAAAAAATGCAAAACATAATACAAAAATGCATACAAAAACAAAATACAATACAAAATCGAACAAAAAAACCAAATCAAACATGTCTCTCCCATTCCCTGAGAGGTGTGCCATACTTGTCCCTTCGAGGCCTGCCTTCGGTCTCAGAGAGGCCCCTCCTCCTGGCTCTACGGTAACCCCGGCCCCGGCCCTCGTGGGGCTCAGAAGAGAAGGACCGGGCGCGGCCCCTACCCTGGGCGGGCAGGCGTTTAGAGCCTTCTGTACCAGGGGACTGGGAGTAGGAGCTGGGGTGGTGTTCCTCCTCTGGGGGGCCTTGCTGCTGATGCTGCTGGGGGCGTCTGGAGCGGAAGGTCAGGGTACGGGAGCCTCTGCCCTGGTTCCTGGGGGAGGACGACAGGGGAGGCTGGTTGCCGTTCCTGCGCTGGGGGGCGCTCTCGGCCTGCTCGAAGGCCCAGCGGTTGTACCACACGTGTTCCCCCAGCAGGCCCTGGAAGACGGGGCTCTGGCCGAAGGAGGTTGCCCCCTCCAGGGGAGACCCGAACACCCACTCCTCTTCAGCCCCGGACCCCTGGCTCTCTGACTGGGACGAGCGGGTTCGTCTCTGCCTCCTCCCTACGTGAATGTCGTCCCCGTTCAGGTTGGCCCTGGCGATAGTGGGCCCGTTTCCTCCGCGGGCGGCCCCTATACGCACAGCACTTTGAGGTCCACCCCCACGGCGGCCGTTCATTCTGGGCTGATCATGGGCGTCCCTGGCATGCTCCATCTTGCGTCAGGTGTCAGCAGGGAGAAGCACAAGGGGGGAGAGGCCACATGTAGGAGCTAGGGTAGGGTGTGTTATTGGTGGAGTTAGTAGTACCACAGAGAGGATGCCAGTTAGGAGGACGAGGAAGCCATTCTTGCAGGTACAGACGAGCGCTGAGGCCAAGGCAGTCTTTGCAAAAAGATGATTGAAGCTTGATCATGAAAGGTTTGATCTATTGACCATTTGACTGAACAAGCAAGATGTGCAACAGATGAGAAATGAATCAAGCATATTTACTTTGACAGCATGATCACAAATCATTATTCTTACACTGCATCAACCCTTATTTAAATATTAATTTACAAATCGGTAGCATACTTGTGTACAATACACCTACGCCAAGCCCAGCTGGGTCAACATGCACATCTTAGTTCAAGATACATGAAATGTGCTGGTCCCAGTTTCAGGAGAGGGCTTAACAATAACATTATTTTACGTTGTCTTTAGACACAAGGATTAAAATGCATTTTGTACTTATCTTCAAGTAGCACAAATCTTAATTATTTAATAAAGATTAGGGCTCAGAAGCAAGTCTTTATATAAAATTCATGTATTTTGTCATTGAAAAAGTTAAGACTAACAAACAAACTACACATTCAAACACTGCATGCCTGCTTAGTACATTACAGACAAAAAAGTGTTTAACTTTCAACTTACTGAAAAATAAAAGTAAATAAAGCTGCACTTCAATGTTTAGCAGCTGCATATAACAATCCACAAGGCAAAACTTGCTAAATAAATAAATTTAATTGACTAATTCAAATGCCAAAATGAACAAAGCTGTAGTTAAATAAACCAATCAAGTTCAGGGAGACATCTGACTTTGGTTTGGTGAATCCAGTCATGAGCAGCACTTCAAACATCACCATATCCTGTCAATACTCACCTTCACTTTACGAGATAAATACTGCTAGAGCTTAATTAAATAACCAATAGAGAAACACAGAGGGTTTATTAAGAAAAAATTCTGACTATACGCGTGGCAGTGCAAAATCAGGTGACAAACTAACAGTGGAGTAACGACCATTAGTGTGCGTCTTCGACCAAATTAATAAACCTCAACTCCAGACAGCGGCATCCTCAAAGACGATATGAAGTTTATTTGTAAAGGCTTGAGAACACTTTAAAATACTCACTGACTTGCTGAGAGATAGCCAACTGGTAATGTCAAAATACGTTTAGAACACGAGTCCTGTGAATTACGGGTTCCTTGCGATGTTCTGACACTGAAACTTTTAAGTTTGACAAGCACACGAACTTGAAGTCCACGTGGCGTTTATTAATGAGTATTGTGATCGCTACCCATTTCATTTACGAGTAGTGTATTCAATTATAGGTAGGTCGTGCTGTGAAATAGTAATTTAGTTCAACTTACTCTGACTATTTTCAACGTTTTAGAGATGGAAAGCGTTCTGTGCGTGCTCTCGGCTGTAATCTGTCGGTGGAAGAGAAATCAGAGGAGTGGGGTGCATGCATTCATTTGCAAAAAAGGGGGACAGTCACTTATTTTTTTCCCTTTATGGCTTACATAACATAATCTAAAAATTAAAATAACAAACAGGTATCTCTACAAGACCATATTGTTTCAAGTGAATTCGGTTAAAATGGCAATAAAGACTCATATGTATTTCACCATTACTTTCCAAAGTGGTATGATCCAATAAGCTTTTCTAAAATACATTTCCCATAATGCAC
This sequence comes from Hypomesus transpacificus, assembly GCF_021917145.1. Lineage (NCBI taxonomy): Eukaryota > Metazoa > Chordata > Actinopteri > Osmeriformes > Osmeridae > Hypomesus > Hypomesus transpacificus. The sequence continues at coordinate 11,051,362 of NC_061069.1, forward strand.
TACCGAGTCGCACAAATTTGTACGGGTCCTAAAAGGTGCGTTCGACTTCATGCAGCGCCGGCGTCGCCTGCAGCCCGGCTGACTTGAAGCAGCCAATGGCGTTCTCAGCTTCAAGGCGCTGCCGGTGCTGTATGAGGTCGAACCCTATTAACTCTATGAGTCGAACACACCTAGTGTTTCTTTTTCAAATGGTAGATCGTGAAAAATAGCCTACTTTTCTTCGAGTTTTTGAAACATTGCTGTTCCATGGCATGACAAAATTTTGCAAATGACACATATTTGTAACACTCCTCAAGAATGAACCAAAGTAAAAAAAAAAAATATTGTGGTGGTGGTGAACTTCATTGTTATTTTGCCTTTATTTTGTATTTTTGTATACTTTACACTATTTTGGTATTCTTATTAACGTTTTTATGTGTTTTGTTTACATGAAGAAGACATGAATAAATACTATAACAAAAGAATATTCCTTTTCTCTCCAGCAGATGGCAGTAGACCAGACATCCAGGGGATTCTGTTTCAATAAATGATCACCCATTTCTAACAAGTGTGTCAACTTAATTCAAGTGATCCATATTAATTATATGATGTGGAGTGACGAAACGTCTGTGTAGGCTACTTACTCAGTGCAAGCACCAGTGCAGTTCCACAGCGCTTGTGGAAATATCTGTCAAAGATGAGTGTATTTCAAAAAAGATAATCTGACTCAGACTTTGTTACCATAAACTGTTCACTATCCTTAAAAGGCCATGTGGTTCTTATTGAACAACTTAAAATAAACACTTGTTACCGAATGATTGTTGCATAATTAAGTTTGCAATAATTACACATACATAATTGCACATGGTCAAAGTTTTTATGATACTTCCTGGCATGTTTGTTAAAAAGGTCGTCAAGGATATATCCTATAGACCGCCAATAGGCAGTCTGAAATGATACAATTCTGTGGCACAGTATGTGCTACAAATCAGTTTGAATTTGAATCAGATTATCACACGCGATGATGAAGCCTGCATTGAGTACTGTGCAAACAAAACATTTTCCAGTCGTTCATGTACAGGCCTAATGTTATAAAGTAGTCTACAAAAAAATAACTTTTAGGTAAGTTTTAAAGGCTGGACATGGGGCACGTGACGATTGTCATCATTTACTACTCTGTACAAGGGGAGATACAAGAACTCGCGCTCAGCGGTCTCCCGCAAGTGGGTTATTCAGCCTATCGGTTCAGAACGGAGAAGATGAATTGCATCAGTGTCGGCAGCTCGTACCCCCATAAAGTGGATTTACTTGCCACAGAAAAGTAATAGAGGCACCAAGGGCCAACGGACAGAGACAGAATAGTTCTGTAGTTGTTTTTGTTGACACTGGTTGATATTATTCAAGAAGGAGAGCTGGACGAGAAAGGAGAAATGGAGTGAACGAACGGATTGTCTACTATGGGATCTTACAGGTCGAGAACACATCACCAACAATTCATGCTCCTCTTCATCATTTATCCAAACCTATGGAGAATGGTACGTTTTTGCCCCTTTTATTGTTTCCTCTTGTCTATATTAGACAGGTAGCACATTTAAGGTACAATAACTGTCATAATGTTAAGGTCAAGAAAGCATGTTTGCTGCGTTCAAACATTAACACATTCACCCAATAAAAGTCAGTTATAGTTAATAAAAAAAAAAGATATGCATTAGCCTAAAAAGTTGTGGTAACTATATATATTGAGACTATTAGATTTTTATTTGATGCTGACTCTAATTAGGAACTACAGTATAGAGGAAAGTCATCATTAAGATGAAAAGGATTCATGGATTTCCACAGAGGCCCCTTGTCCCACAGTAGGATACTCCAGATGTTGCTAGATTTCGTGTCTTTGAACTTGCAGTAAGGCACAAAAGCACTTTGAAGACACTCAAATTTAAGTAGACTTGGAGTGTGTGCTTCTGTGTGTGTGTGTGTGTTGTGGTAACCAGGGATCTCCCTGGATCACCTGGCCCCGAGCTCCAGGGTTGCCATAGTGTCCATGCCCTGTCAGATAATGTCAGATAATTTGTCAGATAACGTGCTCTCTTGTGACTTCAGGCAAAAGCAATCCATCCAGACTGTGCCATCATTTCCCAGCATCTGAAGGCTCAGGAGCTCTGCATCCAGACCAGGAGGAAGGAAGCTCGCAATCATACAGGCCACACTGGTAAGACTGTCATGCATGCAACGCGTGTATCGAAGGGAGTCGTGTGCGAAGGCTCCATGTGTGTAGACGAAAGACATTCGGTACAGTACATTCAGGTTATCAGGTCGACGCTTTGGCCTTTAGCGCCGTGGAGGAAGGCAGTCTTTGTTTGGAGGACTGTCTGTCAGACAGGCACGGAATTCAACAATGCCAAAGGCCCAGCTTGAGGGTAAGCAAGAGATGCATGGTTGTTTATCCAAAGTGCCCTCTTTGGCTGGTCTGTTTGAAGCCCAGACATGGTTCCCCTCTGGTGTTTACAGGGACATCTGATCCAATCTCGCACCCCAGATACTATGTCTGGTACATGCCTTCTGAGGCTAGGAGAAAGTACTATGGTTTGTCTAATCTGGCAGTTTCAGGTGTTGGAGTAAGCACATTTGACATATTGTCATATCGAGACAGTATTGTTGTACAAACACTGTGGCCCAAGAGAGGCATGGGGTGAAAGAAAGCAGTTTGGAGAAAGAGAGACGGTGTGTGTATGTGTGTACATGGTCAGGTATGTGTGTATGTTTGTGTGCATGAATGAGGGAGGAAAAAGAGACATATTGTGTAAAAGAGACAGAGAGAGAGAGAGAGAGAGAGAGAGAGAGAGAGAGAGAGAGGGGAGAGAAAGAGAGAGACAGAGAGAGAAAGAGAGACAGAGAGAGAGAGAGAGAGAGAGAGAGAGAGAGAGAGAGAGAGAGAGAGAGAGAGAGAGAGAGAGAGAGAGAGAGAGAGAGTATAGATGTACTGAATGTGTTGGAGAGTGTGTGAAGGTGACACGGCATTAAACAGGTACACTGCAGCCCCTATCATTTCAGAATACAGTGGAAACTGATTACATCAAACAATTTAAGTAATCGAATTAATTTCTTCATGTAAATAAAGTATAAAATCTGTACATTTATCAAATGAATAGTCTGTTTTATTATTTATTTAAGAGATTAGATAGACTTAAATAGTTTGATGTAATCAGTTTTCATAAACGTTTTGACTAAACCCCTTGGATGATCTTACTAATGCTTGACAGCTGTTCACCTCAGTACAGATCAGTTGTTCCCTCTGGCCTCAATCAGCATCCAGGTAAGAACAAACAGCCATGAGCAGAGAGTCGCCAACATGTCGTTATTATGGAAAATGTCAGTGCTCATCAACTGAACTCTTACCTGCCTTAGTACCGCTTCCCAACCCCCCGACACACACACACACACACACACACACACACACAGAGTTCCCAAACTGACAGCTCACTTTGGCGAAGCAGATTAACTTTGCATGCCATTTTGGGACTCAGTTGATGTTAATTGCCCCTGATGACTTTGTCTACCTCAGTCAACATGAACAAATCGTTGTGGGCGCTGTACGTGCTGATTACTTTTAACAACTTGGAGACAGAAGTGACTTTGGCCAAACAGTCAAAGAGGCAGGAGTATGCCTTTGTACGATTATGAAGTGCAATTTTAAAATCTCTTTCAAATGTAAGCCTTCAAAGCAAATGCATGCAGACCATGCAGGTGAATGTCATTTCATGTCAAAAACAAGAGCCACATTTCAAATACACACACCTGCGAAAGATGAAGTCCAGCTGTCTTCATTGTCAGGGTCATCTTAGTTTTCACACCATTGAGTCATAACCCTGTTGCACCCGAGAAGAGATAGCATCTCATCCACCCTTTCAGAGTAAACGAAGGGCAGGGTGCAAATGAATCTCATTTCCTTCCTGAAAGAGACTGGGAGTAGCCTAGTCTAATCTCCTAAGTAATTCCAGAGTCATTGTTAATCTTAAATGAATTGTGCCTCTCAAGGCCACTGTATCATTCCCTGCAGATCTGTCGGTGAATACAGTTCTATGAATAGAAATATGGTCAGTTCAGAGGAGAACAAGTTTTTTCAGGATTCATGAGAATCAGAATGGGACCATGAGAAAACAGTTGAGATTGAGTTTATTGACCCTGTTGGCAGTTGTTAATTGAATGGCAAGTAAGGTAGACACCCCAGGGATTGGATTCAAGACTGACTGCATTAAAGGTCTGAAAAAGTCACATCTATCCTTTTTCATTATAATGTATTTGCCTTTTTCTCTGAAAGAGCAGTGCACCTAATTTCATGAGCCACTTCCCTTGTGATTCTGCTGAAACAAAAATAAGTCAGACTGACTGAATTAAATGAACATTGTTGGGGTGTTTATTATTTATGATTCCTGAGCATCTCGCACACATTGTTCTTTTATTGCAACAGTACAAGCCAGGACTAATCTCATTTTTGGGCAGAAATCATAACATTCTGGTTTATGCTTTAACTGTTCTTTGTTAATCCAGCGATTAAATAAAATTGATTTTCTGTCAAATCACAAGGGCTGTGTTTTTTTAAATCATTTTAATAATTCCCACACATCTGGCCTACAATGGAAAGGATTCCTGCATAAAATAAATTGTTTGAACATCAGGAAGGCAAAATTGTATTTTGTAATTACAGTTAATCTCCCCGTGGTGTGATGTGGGAAGGATTACATGTCGCTGAAACAGGACATCCATGTCCCCAAGCACTGCAAACCACATCAGCACCATGGACAGATCCTGTCAAGGCCTTTCCTACCTAACCACCTGAACCACCATCCAGGAAGAAAGGCATCCTGTTAGGAACCAAAGCCAATCGCCATCTAGTGCCATGTTCTCCGGAAGCCAATCAAAAGCCTTCCTAATGGGCCAGTCAGCTTGTGCTGGTTAACTGGTAGCAGCTGTCTCTCCTTGGCGGCTCCCAAAGCAGAGGTGAGCCGCTGGTTTTTCAGCTGGATCGGCAAACGGGAACAGGTTGCATTCTCCACCCCTTCCCAGTGTCATCCAGAGAGTAACAGGTGTGGTGTGATGGCCCAGTCATCGCTCTGACATCCGGACTGCACCCTGAGTGTTGTATATTACCACATTGCTTTTCCTCAAATCAAGGTGATGCGCTGCTACGTCAGTCTAAAGAAGGCTTCTTATGTTTTGTTTTGTAGCTTGGGCATAAATGACATTCTCCCTAGAAGTTTGTGTTGCTGCATAGAGGAGTGTGTCTCCTCTCTGAGCGTTTGCCCTCTGTCAGCACTCCCTCGCCAGCATCACACCTGGGAAAACATCCAGAGAGAGATATTCAACCACCCCCTTACCTCACCTCACGTGTTCCGCTGCGATGCAACACACAGCGTTCTATTTATGTGCATATTCAAAGTGACAGGTGGAATGACGAGCAGAGCAGAGAGATGAAATAGCATTTCTTTGTACTTGGTCCCGGTGCAATTCAAAAGTGCACTTAAATGTAGGAAACAGAGATGCGCACAGTCTCACTCCCCTGGAACTGATGGGGAGTGAAACATAGCCAGTGTGTCCCTGTCTGTCTCCTGGCCTGGGGATTATCTCAAAGGACACAGCTAGCCTGGAGGTAGGGACATTCAGAGACAGCTCAAGCCTTCGCTCAGCCCACAGCGACAAGCTCAGGGACCTGAATGTGGATCTGCAGAGTCTATGCTGCGTGGATTATATTGACTATATGTTACGTTCCTGTGCATTGTCTTGTGTGGTTGTATGTTATTTCTGTTCCAGGTCTTCGCTCCTCCCTGTTTGTCAATTGATGGACCCTACACATACACACTTTTTTTTGGGGGGGGGGAGGGCAAGCTTGTTAAACAGCAGACGTTTTGGATTGTTCACTAGGATAGCAAAACCTCTTAGTGTCAGCTCCTAACGACCTCTGGGCAAATACATGAGAAATCCAAACAGATGAATATTCTGTCATATACAACACAAGCAATTTAATATCTACTGGCCTGTTCTCTAACATATTTTTCCTCTAGCTCAATCACACTATGCTTGAACAGTTGGGATTTTGGCTGCAATGTCATCTGATATATGGAGTCTTAATTTAATGTGAAAAGTAGGATTTTTTTTATTTTTTTATTGTCCTAGACAGCCCCCGGATCTAAACTAATGTCTATCTTTTTTCTCTCTCCTGCTTTTCGTGCCTGGAATCTAGTTCCTCAACTTTCCACAAGTTTTTTTTCTTAAGATTTTTTTCTTCAAGTCAGTCAGGACAAAGTAGTCAAACTAAGATTTTAAGCTTAGTAGAACATGTCGGTTACAACCATTTGGAAATGAAGGAAGATGATTACAAATAATTGAAGAACATTTGTTATCGTATTTTCTCATCATTCACAATAATTAATTTGAGATTGTTATTGTCAAGGATTTGTGAATCACTTATTCAACAGATTGGAGATTTATATCATCTTATTCAAATAAACACCAACCATGTACCAGATGGGAAGAGTCTTACTGTTGCAATTTATTGGCCAATGGGTGCTAATTCCGTCCACCGGGTGCATTAGGCTAGATCAAATGATGGCGCTTCACCAGAGCTTCAGGGAGCCCAGACTGGGCAGTGTGTGTATGTCACAGTTTTGTCTATGCCATTGTGTGTTCTCTCAGGAGAGCTCTTCTAGGGCTACAAATGCCAGCTCTTAACAGCTTGTGCCCAGTTGATTGTCTCTATCTCTCTATTTCTCTCATTCTTCTTCCTTCTCTCTGTATAGGCTGTGGGACAGAATGGGATGAGATCAGATGCTGGCTCAGAGCAGATGTCGGTCAGGTGATCAACGTTTCCTGTTCTGAGGTTTTCCAGCATTTATCCAGCAATCAGGGTCAGTTTCCATTTCTATCTAACAGTTAAATAAACAGGAGGTTTATTAACAAACACGTAACACTCTAAAATGACCAGATATAGAAACCAATGCCTTTGTGCAATGTGTATAATTGAAAGCATGTTATACTGGGCCTTTCTTGGCAGTGCATAGTGTTGTTTGTACATTCCAGATACATCTGCATGAGTTGGCACATCACAACATTCTCTCAGGCAAGTGTCCTGCTCTTGGGTGAGAATTCACAGCCAAATTATGTTGATGAGAACAAGCCAGACACTTTGTGTAAAAGTGAGCTCTTGTTCTAATGTCAAATTAGTTTAAGTCATAAAAAGGACTGGTAGCCTACATATCCTGTAGGCAAATCTGTAAATGGGTTTAGGATAACAACTGAGGACCTGAAAAAACAGATAGCCTTTTTGTTCTTAATATTCAACTTTTTAGTTGTTTCTTCATATTAACACATCCTATAAGGGTTAAGGCTTTACATATACATTGCTACAATTAAAAGTAATCAACCTGTTAACTGAAATAATTAGATTTTGTAACCCCTTCTAAGAAATGCCTTTAGCCTGTTTATTGACATTTTGAAATGCACTTTATGTGGGACAGGTCTGAGATTAACCTACTTAGAGGCCCAGTTTCATTAGAATTGGGATATCTGAGTAGAGGTATGTGTGTGCTTGTGCATGTATGTCTGTATGTGTTTGTGTGTGTGGGTGTGTGTATGTTGGTCTGTGTGTGTGTGTGGAACAGGATGATAACGTGTCACAGTGTGTCTGATGGAGGCTATAGCCAGTGAAGTGTTTGATCTGTAGCCTGAGGGACAGGCCAGCCCAGGGGGAAGTGGGAGGGAGTCGGCACTTACGCTGTATTAAGCTGACCTTCTTTCACATCCTCATACCCAGTAGATACGATGCCAGTGGTATGTGCTGTCGTTTGATAGAGTTAGTGTTGATAGTGCTGTTAGCAAGGTTACTTACCTACAGTCTGCCATTGTATGATTTCTACAATTGTTGTTGGTGTTGTTGCTTACTCTGCTGGAAGTTGATATAATTGACTCTGTTAAAACCTGCAGAAACCACGCTCTTGAAGGAGGGAGGGCTCTTGGAGGAAGTGGAATTGAATCACTATCTTGTTTTTAACATTTTTGGTCCTTTGAAACTACATCTAGTTATGAAAGTGTGTGCTCCAAAATGATGCCTGTTCCTGTCTGACCATCCTTTTCACCCTAGGTGTTCAACCCCTCCACTCCACACACACACACACACACACACACACACACACACACACACACACACACACACACACACACACACACACACACACACACACACACACACACACACACACACACACACACACAGACAGAGGAACAGGCTCTGTTGGCAGTTCAGTAGCAGAATCCTATCCAAATTGATCTGAACCATGAGCAAATACTAAATACGACTTGGTTGAGGACTCAGAAGACAACAAATATTTGCTGGCATGAAGTACAATAATTCAGTTCATGCAGACGAAAATAAAATAAATCTGACAGAATTATGAAACCTTGCGTTACGTACTGTATGCATCCATGTAGAAACAATGAGCTTCACTCTGTTAACCCCTTCGTCATGTTGCTTCACCAGATTATGGACTTACATAATACATGACACTGGACATGCGGATGTACAAACAACAAAGTCATGTCCGATTGTTGAAGGCTCGAAATCTTTAGACGGAATATGACCAACACTGCGGTGATTACTTTTTAAATGCCCCAGGAGAGAGGATTACATCCTCTCGCCAATCTGAGTTTTCGTGGAAGTCCAACAGAGCTTTAATTTAGCAGCCCTTAGTAGACAACCGGCCCATTCAACAGTGTTTTTCAGCTCTGAACGACAATCCAATTTGTAAAGTTAATCATAAACAGCTTAGAATTATGTATGTTCTTAACTGTTAGTGATTTTAAGGCAACATTGTGTAATGCACATGCGTGCCATGCTATGCTGCATTTACTTAAAGCAACCCACAAATGAAATTGATACAAAATACGGCACATTCATTTGTAAACTTGAATGTGCCACAAGCAAGTAAGACATCTTACTGACATGACATCCAACCCAGTCTTGATCTCTCTGACCCCGCTACAGGCTACATGTACAGGAACTGTACAGAGCAAGGTTGGACTGAGCTGTTACCTCCTTATGACGAGGCCTGTGTCTTCAACCAGGACGATGAGCCAGGATTGGAGGTAGAAGGATCTTCTGGTTTAGTGTTTGTGTGTGTAGACGAGGGAACAATTGCCTTTGATATGTAATCAGTATTCCTGCGGCTACTCTTTGAAATGTCAAAATGTTCCCTTCGACACCCCGATCAAGCAACACATAAAACAAGTGAAAGTGTCAGTTCTTGGTTTGCTCCCTCAAAAGGAGATCTCATTCAATGGTGATTAGGAAAGCCAACTGAAACCTCAAAAATAGTTATGACAGAACAATGCTCATTTGTAAACATGTTTATTTCCTTATTTCCAAACGTTACTTTGTTTCTGTAACTAAAAATGATGGTTCTGTTTTGCTCTTCTCTGTGGTTTTCTTGACCCTAGACAAGCTACTTCTCCACGTTCAGGCAGGTGTACACAGTGGGGTATGCCACCTCTCTCATCTCCCTCATCACAGCCATTGTGGTGTTCATTGCCTTCAGGTAAAACCAACACTAGATCTGTATTTTTCCCTAATTCCCATAAGACAGTGTCAGCTCCTACCGGCCCAGTCAGAACAGATGACATTAAGACTGCCGTGTGAGACTAATGGACTGAGTAAATGTGCTCATGCTTGACGTCACTTACATCCCTACACTGTCAGTTTCAGTTCACGAACATGCATACATATTTTTCAGTAACCTTTTCAGTTGCGTGTGTGTCTGGGTGTGTGTGTCTGGGTGTGTGTGTGTCTGGGTGTGTGTGTGTGTGTGTCGTTCTCCTGTAATCATTATCTGGCTCCCTTTTCCGACAGGAAGTTCCACTGCACCAGGAACTACATCCACATAAACCTGTTTACCTCCTTCATCCTGAGAGCAAGTGCGGTCTTCGTCAAAGACACCGTTTTCTTTGCCGACGAGACACTGGATCACTGCTTCATGTCGACAGTAAGACAGCAACAGCTTTGCATTCAATTGAACTGCTATGTGACTGCAATGCAACACCTATAGGTTTAGCAGTACAAGTTGCTACACAAGTGAAAATTGGGCCAAGGTAAATTGGGCTTTATCGAGGTAAGGTCAGCTATGTTCTTGACAAAATCTTTAAGCACTTTTGTAATAACCTATTCTCCGGCGGAAGACTTATGTATGAAGCCTTACACTATAGTTTGAGTATTTTCTACCCAACCAGGTTGAAAATAGATGTTCTGATATTGTGATAGAAAGGCAGGAGGAGGGGGCGATGTATATGACACTATGAGTTCAGTGATCAAGACGTCTTAGGGTGACGTCGTCGTCGTCATCTGCCGCTTGTCCGGGGATCGGGTCGCGGGGGCAGCGACCTAAGCAGGGAGGCCCAGACTTCCCTCCCCCCGGCCACTTCCGCCAGCTCTTCCTGGGGGACCCCAAGGCGTTCCCAGGCCAGCTGAGAGACATAGTCCCTCCAGCGTGTCCTGGGTCTTCCCCGGGGCCTCTTCCCAGTGGGACGTGCCCGGAACACCTCACCAGGGAGGCGTCCAGGAGGCATCCTAATCAGATGCCCGAGCCACCTCAGCTGGCTCCTCTCGACGCGGAGGAGCAGCGGTTCTACTCTGAGCCCCTCCCGGATGACCGAGCTTCTCACCCTATCTCTAAGGGAGAGCCCGGACACCCTACGGAGAAAGCTCATTTCGGCCGCTTGTATTCGCGATCTCGTTCTTTCGGTCACTACCCATAGTTCGTGACCATAGGTGAGGGTAGGAACGTAGATCGACTGGTAAATAGAGAGCTTCGCCTTTCGACTCAGCTCCTTCTTCACCACGACGGACCGATGCAGAGCCCGCATCACTGCGGACGCCGCACCGATCCGCCTGTCGACCTCGCGCTCCATTCTTCCCTCACTCGTGAACAAGACCCCGAGATACTTGAACTCCTCCGCTTGGTTCAGGATCTCCTCCCCGACCCGGAGATGGCACTCCACCCTTTTCCGGTCGATTACCATGGCCTCAGATTTGGAGGTGCTGATTCGCATCCCAGCCGCTTCACATTCGGTTGCGAACCGCTCCAGTGAGAGCTGAAGGTCACGGCCCGATGAAGCCAACAGGACCACATCATCCGCAAAAAGCAGCGACCCGATCCTGAGGTCACCAAACCGGACCCCCTCAACACCCTGGCTGCGCCTAGAAATTCTGTCCATATAGGTAATGAACAGAATCGGTGACATAGGGCAGCCCTGGCGGAGTCCAACCCTCACCGGAAACAAGTTCGACTTACTACCGGCAATGCGGACCAAACTCTGGCACCGGTCGTACAGGGACCGGACAGCCCCGATCAGGAAATCCGGTACCCCGTACTCTCGGAGCACCCCCCACATGAGCCCCCGAGGGACACGGTCGAACGCCTTTTCCAAATCCACAAAACATGTGTAGACTGGTTGGGCGAACTCCCATGTACCCTCCAGGACTCCGCGGAGGGTATAAAGCTGGTCCACTGTTCCACGGCCAGGACGAAAACCACATTGCTCCTCCTGAATCCGAGGTTCGACAATCCGACGGACCCTCCTCTCCAGGACCCCTGAATAGACTTTCCCAGGGAGGCTGAGGAGTGTGATCCCCCTAAAGTTGGAGCACACCCTCCGGTCCCCCTTTTTAAAGAGGGGAACCACCACCCCGGTCTGCCAGTCCAGAGGCACTGTCCCCGATGTCCACGCGATGTTGCAGAGTCGTGTCAACCAAGACAGCCCTACAACATCCAGAGCCTTAAGGAACTCCGGGCGGACCTCATCCACCCCAGGGGCCCTGCCACCGCGGAGCTTTTCAACCACCTCGGCGACCTCAGCCCCAGAGATAGAAGGGCCCCCCCCGATGTCCCCAGACTCTGCCTCCACGTCGGAAAGCGTGTTGGTGGAATTAAGGAGGTCTTCGAAGTATTCCTTCCACCGATCCAGGACGTCCCCCGTCGAGGTCAGCAGCGCACCATCCCCACCGTATACAGTGTTGACAGAGCACTGCTTCCCCCTCCTGAGCCGCCGGATGGTGGTCCAGAACCTTTTTGAAGCCGTTCGGAAGTCATTCTCCATGGCCTCGCCGAACTCCTCCCATGCCCGGGTTGTTGCCTCCGCGACCGCCAAAGCCGCGTTCCGCTTGGCCTGCCGGTACACATCAGCTGCCTCTGGAGTCCTACCAGCCAATAAAGTCCGATAGGCCTCCTTCTTCAGCTTGACGGCATCCCTCACCTCCGGAGTCCACCACCGGGTCCGAGGGTTACCGCCGCGACATGCACCGACCGCCCTGCGGCCGCAGCTCCGGTCAGCCGCTTCAACAATGGAGGCCCGGAACATGGCCCATTCGGACTCAATGTCCCCGGCCCCCCCCGAGACATGATCGAAGCTCTCCCGGAGGTGGGAGTTGAAGCTCCTTCTGACAGAGGGTTCCGCCAGACGTTCCCAGCAGACCCTCACATTACGTTTGGGCCTGCCAGGCCTGACCGGCGTCCTCCCCCACCATCGAAGCCAACTCACCACCAGGTGGTGATCAGTTGACAGCTCCGCCCCTCTCCTCACCCGAGTGTCCAAGACATGCGGCCCCAAGTCCGATGACACGACTACAAAGTCGATCATCGAACTGAGACCTCGGGTGTCCTGGTGCCAGGTGCACATATGGACACCCTTATGCTTGAACATGGTGTTCGTTATGGACAAACCGTGTCTAGCACAGAAGTCCAACAACAAAACACCACTCGGGTTCAGATCGGGGGGGCCGTTCCTCCCAATCACGCCCCTCCAGGTCTCGCTGTCATTGCCCACATGAGCATTGAAGTCCCCCAGGAGGACGAGGGAATCCCCAGGAGGAGCGCTTTCCAGCACCCCCCCCAGAGACTCCAAAAAGGGTGGGTACTCTGAGCTGCCGTTTGGTGCATAAGCACAAACGACAGTGAGGACCCGTCCCCCCACCCGAAGGCGGAGGGAGGCTACCCTCTCGTCCACCGGGGTGAACCCCAATGTACAGGCGCCGAACCGAGGGGAAACCAGTATTCCCACCCCAGCTCGACGCCTCTCACCAAGGGCAACTCCAGAGTGGAAGAGAGTCCAGCCCCTCTCAAGGAGACTGGTTCCGGAGCCCACGCTGTGCGTCGAGGCGAGGCCGACTATATCTAGCCGGAAACTCTCTACCTCGCGCACCAGCTCAGGCTCCTTTCCCGCCAGCGAGGTGACGTTCCACGTCCCTAAAGCTAACTTTTGCAGCCGAGGATCGGACCGCCAAGGCCCCCGCCTTCGGCCGCCGCCCGTCTCACACTGCACCCGGCCCCCATGACCCCTCCTGCGGATGGTGAGCCCACTGGAAGAGGGTCCCACGTTGTCTCTTCGGGCTGTGCCCGACCGGGCCCCATGGGAAAAGGCCCGGCCACCAGGCGCTCGCCATCGAGCCCCACCCCCGGGCCTGGCTCCAGGGGGGGGCCCCGGTGACCCGCTTCCGGGCAGGGGCAACTGAGAACCATTGTTGTATTTCTTCATGGTTGGTTTTTTGAGCCACTCTTTGTCTGGTCTTTCACCTGGAACCTGTTTGCCTTGGGTGACCCTACCAGGGGCATGAAGCCCCCGACAACATAGCTTCCAGGATCACTAGGACACGCAAACCCCTCCACCGCGGTAAGGTGGTGACTCAAGGAGGGGTCTTAGGGTGACCCACTACGAAATGTTATTCCCGAGCCAAGCCAGTGCTTAAGCTGAAGTGCTCTGAAGTTACAGCATCTGCCTTGCGGTGGAACAAAGGGGATTTAGGAAAAATCTGAAATATTCATACAAGCTGAACCTTACTAAAAGCTTTGTTCTCGGGACTGTGGTGGATTACAACTGAGTTGGTACCAGAGACAACGTGTTGAAAGATAAGAAATGATCTTATTGCTAAAGCAAGGAGGGATTCTCGCACCCTAAACACAGTCAACACAGTCTGTGAAAAAGCATTCCATATAAACATTTTGAAAAAGCACGACAAACATTATAATCTTAACAGAATTCAAGAGCAGAGGGATGTTGCTAGGGTGGCGATAGATGACATCATCTTACTCTTCTGTTATTTCGAAACATATTCAGATTATTTGTAGACAACTATTTTTATCACTCCTTCACGCATCAAGAGTAATGACCTGTTTGCACAATTTCAGTCCAGAGACAACAAGTTTAATAAGACCAAGTCTCAAGAAACAGTTGACATACATACAGGGGAGGGATGGATACATACTTAAGGACTGCATCTACATACAGCGCTCTTTCATTTTAAACTATTTCTCCCACATATTGCTTTGATTTATGAACATCTCTCACTCATTATTAACGATGAGCGGCTCCGCATGTTGTCGAATACTTGGTGATTGGCTTCAACACGAGCCAGCTGCGCTGATCAGAGCATCCCGTACTGATGTCACATGCAGTATTAAGGCTGTGCGCCCTGTCTAGGACTGTGTCTGAAGTGTCGGTGTCTCTCTGTGTTGTGTTCAACACAGTATTAAGGCTGTGCACCCTGTCTAAGACTGTGTCTGAAGTGTCGGTGTCTCTCTGTGTTGTGTTCCACACAGGTGTTGTGCAAGTCCGTGGTGGCCTTCTTCCAGTTCAGCATCATGGCTAATTACTTCTGGCTGTTAGTGGAGGGCATGTACCTGCAGACACTGTTGGCTCTCACCTTTGTCTCGCAGAGGAAGTACTTTTGGTGGTACATTCTGATTGGATGGGGTGAGTGGAGAAGATATGGCAGTAAGTTCAATAGGAGGGTCAGGTTTGACTGCAGGTAAAACAAAAAATGCTGCTCGAGCGAGCTTTGTATTCTAACTCAATGGATAAACGATGACGATGCTAAGCATTTTGCAAATGACATCCGATTGTGTGAAAGGATGTATTGGTCATAAATGGAAGCACGGTGAATCAATGCATGTAAATGACATGGTGTGATGATGAAGTAACTCTGGGTTTCTCACTCTAGGGCTCCCGTCAACAGTACTGATAGTGTGGGTTCTGACCCGATACTTTTTCGATGACAATGGGTGCGTCCCTGACCTAACCATCCTACACACATCTCTGGCTGTGCATACTGTATATATGTGCGTGGGTGTAGCTCAGTGGTTGCTACCCCCCCCCCTCCCCCCCCCCCACACACACACACGCACACACACACACACCCACACACACACACTCACACACACACACATTGCTTGATGAAAGCATTGGCTGAATGAACACGTTATCATTATATATCTGGTGTCCATATTAGCATTGAATGTTACTCATTTATGACAATGGCATTTTCCTGTCAAATTGTCGAAATGATTGACTCCTCTTGCAGTTGCTGGGACGACACTGACAGCGTTGGCATTTGGTGGATAATTAAAGGGCCAATCACAGCCTCGTTACTTGTGAGTAGCTGCGTGCATACCACAGCCAGGAAACAAAGACTAAGTCAAGCTGTCATTATTTTATACTGTAGTCAATGCTAGTCATGAAAGTCTCACACATGAATCCATTTTCATCTTTATTGAATGTTTATTGTTCTTTGTCTGCCCAACTAGGTCAACATTGTCATCTTTATCAACGTGATTCGCATCCTGGTTCAGAAGCTCAAGTCCCCAGCTATGGGGGGCAGTGACATGGGCCACTTAATGTAAGTTCTGACTCTCTACTTCAGTGTGCCGGACGTGTTTGACGGAACGTTATCCAGTAGGTTTTTATACTTGTACTGTAGATGCAAGTACAAACACAGCTGTAGTCCCGGCCCATCACATGATGTTTGTGAAGGGAATTAGATAAGTAGTCAAATTCAGAAGTGTTTTTGTTCGATGTTGAAACAACCTCTTATTGGTGAACAAATTCTTGGTGCCACTAGAGAAACCTAATCAAAGATTAGATTCACAGTTATGATTTTCCAGTAATATTCATTTACATTACAGCTAGTCATTTAGCAGACACTGTTATCCAGAGCGACTTACAGTAAGTGCACTGACATTCCCCCGAGGCAAGTAGGGTGAAGTGCCTTTCCCAAGGACACAACGTCATTTTTGCACAGCCGGCAATCGAACCAGCAACCTCCCGATTAGTAACCGCTCAGCTATCTGACTCCTCTGATATACTCAAATATTAAAATATGCATATATCTCCTCTGAGAATTCAAGCGTTTCAATTGCTCTTTTAGATCCGTGATGTCAGATCATGTGGAGATTATACAGTTGACAGCGTTCTATTCCAGTGAGTGAGTGTCTGAGCTTGTCCAGATTTAGATTGGGCTGGGCTGGGGGGAGGTGTAGCTTGTCCAAAGCGGATTGAGCAAACTATCAGGAAGTTCGGATTAATCCCGGCCACCCTTCGGGCACTTCTTGGGCTGAACGACACGGTTGCTCGGTGACCCATGAGAATCCAGATGCCGACCTTTGACCCCTTGGAATAGCTCATTACACAATAACGTCTCAACCCATCCTCTCGCTCCGCACAGCTACGGGCGTCGTCATGGTGAAGCGCTGCGATGCGGAGTGGGGAAAGAGCCATCTGAGGGAATCTGTGTGGCCAAGGGAGGTCTGGTCCTGATAGGGGGGGGGTTGGGGGGGGGGATGCTTCAATCAGATTAGATCATGGGACTTGGGAGGATACAGTGCAGGCTACAGCTGGGACCACGTGAAGATCTGGACGCAGTTTTGTGTCTGTTGGAGAGTCTTGTGAGATGTCCAGTCATGTGAGGGGCCTGCAGGGGACTGTGAGCCATTGACCGCCTTGGAAAGGTCAAACTGTGCCTGAGTTTATTAGTTTGAGCTTTGCTTTTCTTCATTGCTGTCTCCTTCTCTTCCCCTCTCTCTCTCTCTCTCTCTCTCTCTCTCTCTCTCTCTCTCTCTCTCTCTCTGTCTCTCTCTCTCTCTCTCTCTCTCTCACGCACCCACACTCTCTCTCTTTCTCTGTCTCTATATACACACATGTACGCACTACTGTATATTTCCATTTGATCCACTTCCTCCCTCCATCTACCTGTCCTCCTCCCTCTCTCCTCCAGGAAGCTGGCCAAGTCCACCCTCTTCCTCATCCCTCTGTTTGGGATGCACTACACAGTGTTCGCCTTCTTGCCTGAGACCACAGGCCAGGCTGCCAGACTATACATCGAGCTGGGCCTGGGATCATTTCAGGTGCAGAGGGATTTTGGTTTTTATTTTCTATTTTTTATCAGACATTTTTTTCTTAAAATGTGCCTGTGTCCCAGGGAGTTTGTTTGGAAGTCATAGCTGGTTGGTGTAATAATTTATCCTGTGTTGCAGGGTTTTGTTGTGGCTCTGCTTTACTGCTTCATGAATGGAGAAGTAAGCGTTTTTGCTCTTATGATCATGTATCATTCATAAGTTACATATTTATTCCATTAAACCACATCACATGATGGTTGTACACACAAGCGCGACCTCCCAGGTTGTCATACGTGCAGTTCTGTTAAGACACTAAGACGCAGCGTGGTTATCCTGTTTCTAAGGGGGAGCCCCCTACCTTAGAGCATAGCTAGCATAGCACAAGTACATACAATAACAAGGCAAGGGGCCATAGGTTTTAAGATTCCCCGGTGGACAGGAATCATTTAAAACTTAATGTAGACTTCTTAACAAGCAAGTCAAAAGGCTTCACAGAGCATCGACAACATAATGTAGTGTGTGTCGGGGTCCGTGGATGCCTGCAGTATTCAAGACCTCGCAAGGGGAAGGCCTGGACCTTCAATCAGCACACCTGCAGTAGATTGCGTGCGTGACATCAGCTGATGACGTGGCCTGAAAAGCCAAGCCAGAACTAGCCCCGCCAACAATGTGAATTGAGCGTGTAAATCGACTACGAATGATGAGTGGAACGGTACATCTAAGTCATGTAAGGAGTGTCACAGGTCCCCTGTCCCCTGTGTGTGTGTACCCAGGTCCAAACGGAGCTGAGGAGGAGGCTGTGGCGATGTCACACTCAGGGTCACCTCAATACTGCCAAGCGCCGTGTCACCGTAACACAGATCACTGTGTTGGACCGCACCGGCCCTCCAGGACCCCTCCCTCCGGCCAGCGTCTCCTCTGTGTGAAGGCAGACCACAGATACAGAACAGCCAAGGGGGAGGTGGGGGGGGACCGTGTCTTGGCGTGACGTCGTGTCAATGTTGCGAATGAGTCGTGAGAGCGTTCAGCGATGTCGGAGCTCCGGGCCGCCACCAGGGCTGCTCACGAGGCAGCGTGTGTGTGTGTGTGTGTGTGTGTGGGAGGGAGGGAGGGGGCGTTCAACACTTCCAATCTAGGCAGCTTAAACATTTTTGGGGAGCTCCTAAAAAGGAAACGAGATGCACGGTACTGTGCCAGAGTATGTGCGTGGGATCATTGCACTTCCGCTTTATGGTGCTGCATAATCTAACTGGGTAAAAGAGCCCACGAAGCAGGAACTGGGCTAGACCGGGAGGGACTCTGTGGTCTATTTCAGGCTTTGGTGCGTGCATGTGCTTTACAGCACTTACAGGAGGTCTCTGTGTGTTGCTGGTGTTAGACAATCTCACAGTAGCACACGTTGGCTCCTGTCAGTTGGCAAACAGTTCTCTCTAGTTAGAGGGATTTTTGCTGCCTTTGATGAGGGTGCTAGCGAAGGAAGCTGTCTGTGGTGAATATTCATAAGCTTTCAGGGCCTGAAATATCGGGATGTGTGTGTTGGTTTGTTCTCATCGCTGACAGTTTAGCACTGCTGTAGTGTAATGATAATCACCACTATCCTCTTGCAGTGTATTCCCACCAAAAGAGAGAGTGGTGAGAGACCAAGTGGAGTTTAGTAAATGTTTTTGAGAGAGGGAAACGCTTCCTAAAGGTGTGTAAACCATGATGCTTGTTATATTCACAGTGCATTAAAGCAGGATTTTTAAAGATGGTTGCATAGGTATTGTATATCATTGTATACTATTTGTTACATTCTTCTAAATCCAACCAAAATGTTTTCATTGATGCAGAGGTTGTTTATGGTCTGTGCTGCCGGTATTGTCCGGTATTGTGACGATGAAACTGCCTAAAGCATACAGGAGATTTTATGATTCATGAATATTCAATGTCACTATCTGGTGCACTCTGACTGTCAAACAGAATAATAAATGTACGTAATATTTAACTGTTATTTTTTCTTTATTTTTCTCACAA
Organism: Hypomesus transpacificus; assembly: GCF_021917145.1. Taxonomy (NCBI): domain Eukaryota; kingdom Metazoa; phylum Chordata; class Actinopteri; order Osmeriformes; family Osmeridae; genus Hypomesus; species Hypomesus transpacificus. The sequence goes on from NC_061069.1 coordinate 11,070,558, forward strand.
GAATTAAGCTTCGAGAGCTTTAACGGGGACTTCATGTTCCAATTTTTCCAATGTTCCAAAAACCCTTTCAGCCCCTTTGTATATGAAGCAACAATACTAACAGGTGAAATAAATCATTTTTGTCGAGTAAATATCTCACCACATGGTTGCATTTTATTTTACAGTTAAATGTACATACGTTATAGACATGACCTGGACATTAAAAACATACATGTTACAGTACTGTATACATATCATACATTAGATCGAATGTAGTTCTCAGTCACATGTTCAACACCTATTTGAGACACTGGATGAAACTGTAGAATTATTTTACATTTACATGATCTATCTTCATGAGAAGTCGTCATTGCACTATTGCACATGGATATAGGCACACACGAGATACACACACACACACACACACACATCCAAATGCCCACCGTCACACTTTCACTCACTATAAACACTGATTACACAAAACCCAAATACAAAAACACAATTACAGATACTACAGGTCTTTGTCAAGAATGAGGTTCAACCATGTGCACAAACTATACATCAATCAAAGGACATCATTTGTACACCATGGCAGATGAGGCAGACCAGGATCAGCCCAGCAACAATGGTACATTCAGGGTTCGATGACTATACACTGTCCTAGAAGCTCAACATGACGGGCACACCTGCCAAAAAGAAGGCAAGCAGAAACAAAGTACATGATATGCCACCTCTACGTATGAACATCTTCTAGATCAAGGGACATTTCCAGACCACAACTTCCAAAAACAGCTTTGAGCCCAAGAGCCTGTTTGACTCTTGAGATTGGGCTCCGAGTCAATTAGTTATCAAATGATGGTTTATTGGAAATTGCCATCATCACACACACACATGCACACACACACACAATTATGGAGAGAGAAAAAAATTGGCATTCCACACAGAAAGTTCTTGAAATCCTCTCACTATGCATCCTCTTCAACTCACTCAGGCACTGACAGAAAAGGCAAAAGCAAACACTGCCACCTAGTGGTAGATACACAAAACAACGTTGAAGAGGAGCTCGTTTTCATTTGACACACGGTAACAGCTTTGAGACATGGTCGTTTCCATCCGAGTGCCTGGACTCAGAATGACAGCTGGTGAGTAGAACATGTAGAAGCAGCACAAGTCTTTCTTTACAGGCAGGACTGCAGGACTCTGACACGATTCTTCTTTGCAGCCACACACACACTCCATCACCTTTTATCCTCTCCTTCCCTCTTTCCCTCCTTCCCTCCTACCCTCCTTCCTTCCTTCCTGCCTCCCTCCCTCCCTCCCTCGCACCCCCCACCTGTCTCAGTGTGCCTCTATGAAGGGTTGAGTCATCATTCTGTCTATTCCTTTTTTTGTTTCAATTTCCTTATCTTGTGTACTGGTATTTATTCTGTCAACAACGTTGATGGTACATGATCTGTGAACGGTGATCTGGACATCATTAAACTAAGGCTTTTTGTCATCCATTAGTATTTGTTGTCGTTTTAACAGACAGAAAAACTTGAGAGACCAGTTTCATTGTGCACATTTGAGCTTTCTGTACATATGTATGGCACTTACATCACAGACTATTGTTTGTCACAAAAGTGTGTCACAGGTATGTACAGTATTACACATAGATACTGCTATGGATATCAGTATGTCAAATAACTTACATCCTTGTTGGTTCATTAACAAATCAAAACATATACTTGTTAAATACTGTGTCTACATTCTCATTTTTACACCAGAGTTCCAGAAATAACTGCACATGAGCTCAATACAGCAATGCTTTACATCTTAGTATGAATGGTATTTGAATATCGTGGTAAAATAAGACATACAGAGACTATACATGAAAACAGAAAGACTACAAAAATAACAAATACAGATTCATGATTGTAACATTTACAAAATGGGAAAATAATTTGTGTTTTTGTGTGTATCAGTATCAGTATTGATTCAACAAGATACCGTTTTTTATGTGCATCCATAGTCAGTTCTCTTAGGTTCCCAAATTAGTTTTCCTAGAGAGTGTAGCTATAATACCCTTGTCTAATATTAACACAAATCATATCAACCAAGGTGAATTTCTGTACTTAAGACACAGATCATTATGTAATTTAAATAGCAAGCAGTCTTGTATACAGTTTAGTACTGTATATACATAAATCCCTAGATGGAAATGTACATTTGAAAGACAATATCATACATGGTGTCGTTGTTTAGGCATGAATTCACAACTTTGATGAAAAATTCTGCTTACCTGGCCTGAAGGCAACTTTACTCAAAAAAGTAAATTATAGCGATTAAAAGATCCCCTTACATTCTTTTAAGATTTTTTTTATATTTAAACTAAAGTTCAATCGGAACTAATCCTAACTCTCTCCACATTAATCTACAACCCAGTATATCATTTATTGTGAGTAGGCACTTTGGAATGAATGAGTTAATAAAACAAAAGGTTTGCACCCAAATGAAAAAAAAAAATTGGGGGGGGGAGTGTAGGTTCTAATAGTGGTTCTGGGGTACTGAATGAAGATGGACATGTGCCAGTGTTGACTGATGGTCTTGGGAGGTTCTCCAGGGGACAGAGCACAAGGTCAGTGTTCTGGACTGCTAACATGACTGCTAAAAGGCAGAACCTCCTGAGAGGAGCAAAAACAGGAAGTAAACTTAGACTTCTAAATAAGATCATAACCCTCATTTTATGCAGGCCCTAGTGTATTGTAAGCAAACATGCCATATAAACACTCAACTAAATATATAATATACTCAAACTTTTCCAAGTGGGTGCCCCTTTTTCTGGAGTATCAAACCTCTCTGAGCAAATCGTTGTAGTTTAGAAAAGAACATTTTCAACCAAAATCTGAAAAGTTAAACGGTTAGACAAATATTTTCTGTAAAATCAAATGAAACAATTCCAATTCAGGTGGGCAGAGAGGATTTCCCATAGAATACAGGCTCAACACATGGGATGACTTCTACAGATTTGGGCTCCAGTTCCTTTCTTTGAAAAGGCTGTCACTGTACTGCTGATACAGGAAATGCACAAAAGAAAATACGAATCACAACAACAACATTCATTATTTACAAAGAGCGGATCCATGAGTTGTTTTCACGTTTGACATACTCTGTACTATGGCTGATTGTATAAAAAGAGAACACTGTCGTGATCCTAAGGATATTTTGACAATTTATGATCTTGAACATTATAAAGAAGTGCTGTAGCATTTTTACAGGCAATGGCAAAGTTGTGGTTGCTTTATCTCTTTGGATCCACAATAGATGAGATGAGGCAACCTGTATGGCACTTTGAAACTCACTTCACACTTTGTACAGCACTTCTCCACACCCTACATGGCAGTCTGACTCAATCACTTCCACGCCGTTGTTTTTGGTGAATACACTTATACGGATATACCTGTAGAATGCAGGCGTATCTCAACATTGGAAAAAAGAAACAACTATTTAGTTTTGAGAAGCTACAATTATTCAAACACAATTCCGCGTGCACAACAAATACTACCACAACGGGATTCTAGAAAAAAAAGACTGTTGAAGATGCAAACAGCCTTGATGTTCTCCCACTAACGACACTACCATGTATCATCTGTCATCATGAAACGCTTCATTAAACGGAGGGTGCGATTGGACCAGACAGAGTGGGGTGGACAGACGGGGGCAGGTTCAGACGGGGGCGGGGTGGGATAGGGGGCGGGGTCAAGCCGCGGAGCCCGTCAGACGTTCAGGTCGGAAGGTTGAGACTCCCTCCGTTCTCGGCCTGAGGGCTGGACATGCGGATCTGGGAGCTGCTCTTGCTCAGGATGGACAGCTGTGTCCCTCCGTTCACCCCGCTGCTGGCCAGGGAAGGATGACGTTGCTGTCTCAGGTCCACAGCAAAGTATCGGTTCACCGTCCAGCTGCGCCATTTCCTCTTGATCTCCGACTGCACCTTCAGGGAGAAACTTCACAAGGTCATTTTTAATGTACTTTAGCTGCAAGTCTGGCCGAGGTCCTTCCCTGCTCTAGGTCTGATAGGTCATGCTCTTTACGGCTTTACTGAAAGACTCAAATGTGCAAGATCCTAATATTATCGTGAAACATGAAAAAGGGAGACAAGCTTACCTCTCCATTGAGGAAGCAGTAGAGAACAGCCACAACGAAGCCCTGGAAGATGAAACAAATGACATCCGGATGAAAAGAGCAGCTAGTAACATTGTTAGCTTTCACCTCTAAAATCCCATTCATTCCCGTGTACAATTCACGCTAGCTGTTGCCAGTTGTAAAGGTCAAAGTCAGTATCCATTAGGAGTCATCGTGTCTCAATGCACAAAACAACTAAAAGATCAGAGTTGGGTATTTTTTAGTTATCTCCTCTCCTCATTTTTCTCTTCTCCTCCTCCAGTGTGTCAGAGGAGAAGCTCTGAGAGGAGACCTTCTAAAGAGAAGGAGACCACTGAGGATGCTACTGAAGGAGACGAGGATTGAAGTCTGAAATTCAGCCTGGGAGCTGAGAAAAGCAGTTTACCTGGAAGGAACCCAGGCCCAGCTCAAACACCAGCCTCTCCCTCTTGCTGACATCCTCTGGGGAGAAGGCGAACACCGTGTAATGAATACCGAACAGGGGGATGAGGAGGAGCGTGGAACGGGCAAGACGTCTGTCAACGACACAGAGGAGTCATGATCATTCAAAAAAGAACACCACAGTATCTGGTCAAAACATATCTTACAAAGACAGAATCTGTGTGCACAAATATAATCGACAAACCGAAAAGAAAAAGGTGTTCAGTGCTGAATAAGATGGCGTTGCCTGATACAACAGGCGTTGACTGGCACAGTGTTATTGGAAGGTTAATAAAACTGTGCTGTCATCCAGATGCCATCTTTCCCAGGCTGGTCTGGACTCTAAGCATGTAATGAGTGAACACACTACAAAAATACTCGACAGTACAGCAAAGTAATGGGGGGTGGGGGGACTTTACAGGCCTCACACACACTCACAAAATCTACACACCCGCGTACACAGACGTAGGCATGCATGCGCACACACACACACACACACGCACAATCCCACACTTACAGAGTGATGGTTGATAGCTCGGACATCCTGCAGGAATGCTGAACAGCCTGAGCGGGCTCACTGAAGCATTTCTGAGCACAGCTGCTACATTGCACGTGACGAAGACAACAGCAACACAACAAATACAACAGAGACGACACGTCTTTAGAGACAACGACACAACAGTGGGCGCACTACTATGGAGCACACAAGACCAATCACTCTCCACACCACATCCACCGACTGGACTGATCTGAGAGGAGCAGCCTAGATCAAGACAGAGACTGAAAAGGACTACTTTGAGACGAAGAAAACTCGTCCAGCAACAGACAACAGGAAGCCGGCAAGGAGAGTAGGATCAATTATCAGCATTATCAGCATGAAATCATGAATGAGTCAAAGACCTAATCTTGAGGATGACCCCTACGTACAACTTTACACAGTTAATACACATACAACACGTAATACCACAAGGTCTCATCCAGGTCTCAAACGTAATCTTAAACGTCTTCTGTTAATCTGTCATCATGGCTTCAAAAAGTTAGGTCATGCAATTCAGAATGAGAAAGAGATCCTGTCAGGGCAGAACAGACTGCTCATGAGGATAATAGAGAATAATATTCACTTAAAACGTCAACATGTTCACTTCTCTGATATTGGTGGTCGTGAAAACACTTTCATGAACGCCTTAGGAAACAACTAGCTATATATCTGATGAGTACTGTATAACCTAGTGTTACCATGTCGGTCACTTCAGTTCTCCCACTTACAGGTATATACTGGACTCGTTGCCTCCTATATCAGGAGACTGTAACTTCTGGACCAAGATGATTATGATGCCAATGAAGAGGACAAAGTTAATCTGCAGAATAAATAAAATAGCACACAGTCAGACTCACATTTGTTTTAATGATCAATTCTAGCAGATGAGCGACACACTCAAACTCTGAATTTTCCTTTATCTCAACGCATCCTCTATCCCTGGCCTGTCGCCATTTTACAACTGATTAGGGGTGGTCTTATGGTTCTGTTTATCTGAAGTACACAAAGAGAAACTTAAAGAAGGACTCAAATAAACCCTTCATATTCAGCTATGTAACTATCACAAAAAGCATGAGTCACTCTCACCATGATGGAAGTCACCACTGGTCCCTTTATGACCCACCAGAGGGCAGTGTTCTCATTTGTGTCCCAGCAGCTGCAGAACAAGAAGAAACCAGTTGGTGATTTTTAAAAATCTTATCATGTTCATCAATGACATGCGGGCTCTTATGCAAAAGATGAGTATGGTTAAAAGAAAGGGTTACCCATACCCGGTGTCATCAAAATGAAGCCTTAGAGCTGCCCACACAGTTACAGAAATGGTGGGTGTGCCTAGAGAGTAAAATATGAGAGAAGTATATAACAGGTTGTTTTTTATACCATGTATGTTCTAATAATCAAGTCAAGGTTGGAAACCCAAACACAGTAGTAATTATATATTTAATGATCCACTGATTAATTGAGACAATCTAGTTTGTATTAAACGATAACTCTTCTATAGCTGTCAAAGTTATGCAATTGCTCTAATTATATCTGGTGCAGATAACACTAGGCTTAAAAACAAAGTTCCATACTGTAAATTGGATGATAGAGAGCTGTGATTGGATGCCTACCCCAGCCAATGATGGTGTACCAATAGAAGTATCTTCGCTCAGGGAAGAACGTCTCCACCAATAAGGTGAAGAGGTACAGTCCTTCGATGAAGAGCCAGAAGTAGTTAGACATCACACAGTAGTGGAAGAACACCATTACTGTTCTACACGCCACCTGTGAACCACACAAAACACACCTTTACCTGTCTACACCTCGGAAGGTCTAACCTTAATGTCACATTTAATATACTACAAATATACCCTTCTGTTGATATGAAATAAGGAGGCATTTATAAGTAGGCAGGTGTAAATTATTTGGCTGTATGGTTCAATGTCAAAAATGACTGTTTTCCTAAACATTACACTGGGAGAACATCATTCAATGTTACCATGTTAATAGAGAATACATCCTCTGTGGACTTGATCAATTATCCTCTGATCCAATTCAGACCTCCGTGATGTCATTAAGGTGACCTGTGATTGCCATGGTGATGGGGGTGCAGTGGGAAGGCTGAGCGATAGCGAACAGTGAAGCTATTGATATGCTAATGCTCATCTATGGTAGATTTCCATAGCCCTACTAAAAACATAGGAGGGGCTAATTAGTTGTGGTTAACACGCACACATAAGAACAAAGAGGTGCTTGTTGCTGTTGAGCGGGGTCGGATTCATGTTGGTATTCAGGTAGATGAGATAAGATTCTAAGATTTTGTTTTACAAGATGTCTTTTGTAATAACTTCTCTTACTTAAAACAATGCCCCTTATAGAATATCAAACCTGGATGTAAAGATTGAGCAGGAGTTCAGGCGTGGCTTCCTGGAATGACCAGCAAGAGAGCTGAAACTACAAGAGGTCCACTCAGCAGTACTGGTACTGTTTGTATGTTCTCTGCAGTACTGACAGTGTTCTCTGCAGTACTGACTGTTCTCTGCAGTACTGACTGTGTTCTCTGCAGTACTGACTGTTCTCTGCAGTACTGACTGTGTTCTCTGCAGTACTGACAGTTTTCTCTGCTGTACTGACTGTGTTCTCTGCAGTACTGTCTGTGTTCTCTGCTGTACTGACTGTGTTCTCTGCAGTACCGACTGTTCTCTGCAGTAATGACTGTTCTCTGCTGTACTGACTGTGTTCTCTGCAGTACTCACTGTGTTCTCAGAGTACTGACTGTGTTCTCTGCAGTACTGACTGTGTGTTCTGCAGTACTGACTGTTCTCTGCAGTGCTGACTGTGTTCTCGCAGGACTACTGACCGTGTGAGCGAAGCAGTGGTTGCTGTCCTCCTCAGCATACAACACACCGTCCTTGATGAACACTGAGATGGCCCTCAACATGAAGGAGACAAACAGGTTCATGTGGATGAAGTTCCGAGTGCAGTGGAGCTTTCTGGGAGATTAGAGTCGAGATGACAGATATTTTAGTGTCTGGACACCGTGACGGAGCAGCCACATACCATCCTATAGCCATCACAAGGACAATAAGAAACAACCTATCATGACACCTCAGGACACTTAGAAAGGATTGGGACTTAGAAAGGCCGCAGTTGGCCAGCTCACCTGAATCTGCAGAGTATGACCATGGCTGTAGTGAGAGACACCAGCGATGTGCTATAGCCAACAGTGTACAAGGCCTTGACTGAGGCGTAGTACATATCCTAAAGGAAGGAACACATGGATGGAATGTTAGTATTTGATCACTGTTACACCAGCGGGCCGGGGGGGGGGGGGGGAGGGGGGGGGGGTAGGGGGGGGTAGGGGGGGGGGGGGGGTAGGGGGGGGTAGGGGGGGGGGTTTCTGGGACGATGCTGAGAGAGTCCTACCGGTTTGGTGGTGTTGTCCTCAAAGTAGCACACTTCCTCGTATTGAGGGAAGGGTTCAGACCATCCATCCAACGTACAGTTTCTAGTGATCTTCCCCATCTCTGAAACCCAAAGCACACATGCATCACAGTTTCTAGTGATCTTCCCCATCTCTGAAACCCAAAACACACATGCATCACAGGGTTGAGGCGGTACAGCTCAGTGGTGTGAGCATTTGCATGCAGATTAAATGATCCAACGTCTAAATCCAACCTTGAAAGTGTCTTTGAATACAAGTATTTGTAAAGTGAATACGTGATTGTGATTATTACTAGACTACATCAGTATGTACAACTGTTTCAGGACAGGAGTTCAACAGGAGTTAAACTCCTGTCGGGTAACTACTGTAGTGTCACCGCAGTCACCGGCGTCACCAGGGTAACTTGTGTCACTGCCACATACCGTCCTCTGGCTCCATGAAGGCATGGAAGAGCTCTGGACAGTTGACCTCCACTACCTCGCCCACGTTGGCAGCCTGCCAACATGTCAGGTTATCCCACGTCCATGGGCACGCTAGCGGGGCAGAGGACACACGACAGATACAGCAGGTACATATCTCCCATGCCAGGGACAGTCAATACTGGACACATAGCTCTGTGTGTCAGTCCCAGCGTTGGAGAGCATGCTGAGAGTTACAGTAAAAGCGAAGCCAGTTACAGTAATGATGTCACTGTATCTCCTCTCAGGAGGATCAGGGGGGGTCATTCTTGTGGTTGGCGTAGGAGAACCGAGTGTATTTAGTGTATTCTAAGATCTACAATTCACAACAATTTAGAGTTGTTCCATTACCGAACGTCTGCAAATTTCTGCAAGTTGTCTCTTATAACCACTCAAACCGAGACATCCACCCTGTTTACGTCTTTGACCTTAGCAAACTGTCACTGTGCTACTGAGGCAAAATAAGTCTGTAAGGGTAGTCATAGGAGATAGTTATTTATGGCTGGGTTAAATGTCAGTCCTATGTATTAAACGAGTGGTGCAAGAAACACAGTCAGCCAGTTTGCCTTTTAGTCCAGTTGAATTAAATGTAGCTGTTGGAACCTCAGTGTTCTCCTTCATGCTTCTCCAGTCTTTATCTCTACGACTGACGGTGTCATTTTTCTCTTTCTCTCACAAAGCCATTGTCTCCCACACCTTATTCCACAGACAGACACCGCAAACCGTGCTGTATGTACCTTAATATGTATCTTTATCTGTCGCTCTCTCTCCCTCTCTCTGAATGGGCCTGCTTGATACAATGATAAACAGGATAAACTGTGCTATAGAGACAGTTATTATATGTGTGTGTATCTGTGTGTGTGTGTGTATTTAAATCTGCGTATATCTGTATGTGTGTCCGTGCGTGTGTGCGTGTGTGTATGTGTGTTTGTGTGTCTGGGCAGAAAGCCTTTCCTCCTGCCAGGGTCTCTAATCTGTTTGGGTTCTGTCTGGTGAGCTGGACTCAAAGCCAATTACCTTTTAAAGGGCAACTAGGAGCCAATGAGCACAGCAGAGAGACAGAGAGGTAGCCTGCTGGATGAAGCACTGTCTGCATCACTGGGCCAAAGCCACAGGCACAGCTTGGATGCATCTCAAGTCAATGTGTGTTTTATCTCTAAGTAATAGATAATGTGATTGATACTGTGTGGCAGACATGGAACAACTGAGAATATGAAGAAAATGAGCAATGCTTCATAAGCTACCTACTCACACACACAAACACACACACACATACACACATACATTTCCACACTGAGGGAATCGCATATACACTTCTATCTCTTCACAAATGATGGACTAACACAGCTTGGACAGACCAACATTAATTGTACAATAATAGTATTCCAGATTCCAATCCAACTCAAACAGAATGCTAATCATCGGGCACTGATTGCTTACTATAAAACACCTGCCAGACATGTATGGAACTTTCTACATCAGCCATTGAGAAAAAAATTACATCACAGGTCAAAAGAGGCCTGGATAGAATCACAATCTGGTTTCAATTTAACATTGAATGTTGGGGCTACAAGCTTCTATGTTCGATCGTTCTTTTGAACAAGGACACATGCAGTCCAGCCCTAAATCGTCATGCTATCGTACCTCGTGACAATGTTGTCAGGTATGATGAACTGTCATTACCATCCTTCTGGTCCTAATCTCTGCAGTCCCTCTCTCTGCTGCTGTGGTCTACAGGACATGGGTAAAGATCTGCCAGCAAGCAGGGACTACATGCTTCCATTATCGCCCCCTTTCTTCCTCACTTTCGCTTGTTTCCATCCCTGAATCGTTTCTCTCTCTCTCTCTCTCTCTCTCTCTCTCTCTCTCTCTCTCTCTCTCTCTCTCTCTCTCTCTCTCTCTCTCTCTCTCCCTCCCTCCCTCCCTCCCTCCCTCCCTCCCTCCCTCTCTCCCTCTCTCTCTCTCTCTCTCTCTCTCTCTCTCTCTCTCTCTGCCTCTCTCCCTCTCTCTTTCTCTCTCCCTCCCTCCCTCCCTCCCTCCCTCCCTCCCTCCCTCCCTCTCTCTCTCTCTCTCTCTCTCTCTGCCTCTCTCCCTCTCTCCCTCTCTCTTTCTCTCTTCCCCAGATGGGTTTCTGCTAACTTGGCGTTTTTAATTTCCGCGGCAAACGATTTGCTGTCAGCAGAACCATAGGGCTGCTCTGTTTTCAGGGACAGTAAGAGAGATAGGGATCAGTTAAAGGGGCGGTACAGGCCAATGATTCTGACCACATGGTCTGAAACAGTTAGTGCAGTCAGATGCTGTAGGCTAAGGTTGTTTTTTAGCATGAAAGATTGATTTTGTTATCCAAAAACGAATTTTTGGCGATACAGTTCTGCTTCTGTGGTTCTCTGGTGAAACAGCTTGAGACTGCATTTAAGCATCAGAGTCAGAATTCTAGGCGTCAATAATTCGCCCTGACGTTTCATATATAATTTCGGATAACATACAAAGAATTAAAAAAATCCCTCTTGCGTCATCTAGGTGTCTAGTTATGAGATCTAGTTCTACAGTGGCCCCTTTTCCCTCTCCAGAGTGGCCTTGTGGCTGCCAACGAGCACATGAGTCAGAGAGGACGCTAAGAGATGCATTCTGTTCGTCCGTTAGTTCTCGGCTACTTGTAGCTAATATAAAAACCCTCTCTCTGTCCAACAGGATGATTGCTTCCAGATTTTGCATTCTTGATTCCCTGTTTATTTTAAAGGGGCTCCTGAGGGAAGCAAGAGAGTGAGAAGCTGTATCAAATCTAAAAACAGAAAAACACACAAACACAACCACACGCACACACACACAAAAGTTCACAAACACGCACACACGTACACAAAACTCTCACAAACACCACACTCTCACAGATTCAGGCCCATACCATATTCTAGGTCGTCATCAGGGTCATGCAGCGCAATCTTTTCCATGCACTTTTCGTGTTCCCGTTGAAGGATGCAACTGAACACCTCTGAATGCATGGAGGCCACCTGAAAAGACACACAAACACACAGACACACCTCAGAATGCACTCCAACACAAATGTAGTACATAAACAGGAAGAGAATTCAGTCTCTATTATAAGGACAATTTTTCGAAATTCACTGAACACAGCTCAGGCACAGTCAGTCGGTCGATTTTAGTGGAGAAGAACAGTTCACACTTTTGAAAAATACAATTTCCTCGGTCCCGTCAGGGTAATCATGGTCTCTCTCCATGGTTCATGTTTTTCCTGAATTCGTTTCTCTTCTGTTTTTCTTTTCTCAGCTTTTCCACCTTTGCACCCTCCCCCTCCACTCCGGCCCCGTCTCCCTCAGTAGTGAGTGATGTGACCCTAGCCTTCTCACTGCAGACCCACTCGTCCTCCTCTCCTTTCAGCAGGATCCATCATCAAACAAGCTGCCTTGGCCTGAGACACATTTACCGTCACTGATGGAACCAGCCTCATTACGAGTCATGCCATTACCTCCTATTGGAGAACAGGGCTAGGGAGGACACCATTTTCATCTTTTTCATCTTCAAAGATGTGCCCCATGTGGTCAACCCCTTTGTATTTTATAATAATGAGCATCTATGTTGCTTAGCACCAGGTAGTTCGTCATTCACATAGCAGGCCTTAACAGTTGTGTGTTTGGCCAACATGGAACTTACAAACAGTACGAAAACACCTGAATGTGGAAGTTTAGAGATGTGCTGGTGAAACATCATACAGAGTTGATGACAAGACATGTTCTGTATCTAAACGCAGATATTTTTACTGAACCCGTGCATGAATGCACACACAAAGATGCACACAGAAACACACACACGGAAACACACACACAGAAACACACACACAGAAAAACACACACACAGAAACACACAAACACAGATACGAGCACACACAAGCACACACAAACATTCTGGAAGAGAAGAAGCAGCTGTCTCTGGAGTGACTGTAGCTGTTGTTGATGATGATGGCGTGTCTGTATGCCAGTCTCTTGTCTCCTTAGCAGGCCAGCTGTGAGCTGTCACATATTCTAGACAAATCACTGGAGTGTGAAAACACACCCAAAATACCTTTTTAATAGTGACTGGAGAAAGTTAAGGTCCCTCATTTAGGGAAAAGACCACTGAAATTAATCAAACAATCTCCACAATTCTCCCCTGCCCTCTCATCTCTCCCATCTCCTACCTGTGAAAAGATCCCTGGCCAGATAAGTCCACCATTTTGGATCCGTATAGCCTGCAGTTTCCCCCCAGGCCCATTTGACAGAAGCAGATAGCTCATTGGCTCCCACCTCTGTGGTAGAAATGTTGGTCATATGCATAGATGTATGTGTATGAAATCTATAAGCAGAGACCGCTATATGATGGTTTGACCATCAGAAGAACCATTTGTTCTAAGTTTATATAAGGCAGGGTTTTAGGGTTGTTCTGGATCACTCTTACGAACGATCTGTGTGGATGGCACCTCCTTCGTTAATGACTGATCAGCAAAGCTTTGTTTAATCTTACGTAATTGTATAATCTAAATAAATTGTATTGAAACCACATCTCTCTTGATAATTCAGATCTACACAGTGCCACTTGAATTCTTCCATTACACCTCCCAGCAGGAACCAGCTGAGATCATAAAACTTTCATTCGATCTCTCAGACCACCAGCAGAACATGGACATCACCCAACCGACTAAGCACTGAGGGTGAGAAGAAGCAGTGTTGCTGATGTCCTCAAACGGGGAGGGAGTGTTGGGGTTTAGGGGGGTGGGGGGAGGGGGGGGGGAAACAACAACGGATGGAGCACAAGGTGATTATGGACGAGGGGGTGCTGGGAACATTGCTCCATGTCATGTACGCTGCACAACACCACCACACTGGGAGACCATCCCTCACACACACTTCTTTCTCATAGCTTCAGCTTCTGCCCATAAGCTATATTGCAGTTGGGCTGAATAGTGTTTCATTACATTTAGCAGACGCTCTTATCCAGAGCGACTTACAATACAGGGACATTCCCCCCGAGGCAAGTAAGGTGAAGTGCCTTGCCCAAGGACACAACGTCATTTAGCACAGCCGGGGCATCGAACCGGCAACCTTCTGATTAATAGCCCAATTCCCTAACCACTCAGCCATTTAACCCCATTCATCCAACTGTCCCTTCTGCTGCTGTTGTCAGGCCCGGTCAGCTGCCTGCAGCCAGAGAGGAGGAGCACAGACCTGGGATGTCGGCTGATGTGCCAGAGTGGCATATGGCGTTTTCATTCAATCGCCCGCAGCTCCCAGCCACACATGAATCCACAACAGCACCCCAGAGAGGGACAGTTCTGACGACACACGCACACACGCACCAAGAACACGCACCAAGAACACGCACCAAGAACACACACCAAGAAAACACACCAAGAACACGCACCAAGAAAACGCACCAAGAACACGCACCAAGAAAACGCACCAAGAAACACATACAAACGTACACCGCAGACACACACACACACACACACACACACACACACACACACACACACACACACACACACACACACACACAGACAGACAAACACATATAAACACAAACACATATAAACACATGATACCCACACTACTAGTGGTGTTGTCTAATCCAGACACCCCCCCCTGTTTTCCACCTCGACAGGCTGAGTGCGATGGTGTCAGCAGAGTGGTTCTGTACTCACCAAGGGCAGAAAGAGGATGGCAGGCAGCAGGTGGCCTCTCATTGTGTCCTGTGAAGTGTACTGCTCCAAGATGCACTGCACTGCTGTGCTAGGGAGTATATGTGGGTACTTGTGCGTGTGTTTGTGTGTGTGTGTGTGTGTTCACAGGAATCCCCTGAGAGAGCTCCACTTGGCTCTACGGCAATCCGACATCAAGACGTCTGAAACACAGGAGCACATGACCCTACATCAGAAGCAAGACCGGCGTACACACACGCACACGCACACACAGTCAATTCTAAACAGCATTAAAGCAGAACCCATTTGACACGGTGTCCTGCTCGTAATGACATACACACACTGGCATCTTCCTCAGTTTAGCGTGTGCTCATCAGCTCTGTGATGTTCCCTGACAGCCTCAAGCTAGGAAGGGGGGAGAGAGAGCGGGAAAGGTGAGGGCTCAGCGGGTTTATGAGGTATTTCCAGTCATGACACCGTGACCATAATGAGATGGAGATTGTCGGCCAGCAGCTCAAGCAGTGTGATAGTGCTGATGTCTGGATGCAGACAGCTCAGAGCTCCGTCGCCACCCCCTCCCTCCCTCCCTGCCCGCCCGCCCCGGATCTTAGTCATCCCTAAAACTAAAAACGGATGAATCACGTCAAACGTTCAGCCCGTTATAAGGCTCGCACGCACGCACGCGCACACACACCCACAAGGACATGACAGATGCACATACAATCCAATCCAGAATGTGCACAAACACGAGGACTCACCACACACACACACACAAGATTGTCTCTGTCTCTACCCTCTAGTTGCGAATCCAATTACTCCTAAACCAGCTCTCAGTTGGTTTATCAAATAATAGAACAGCCTATGCTTAGGGAACAAACCCATAGATACAGAGAAGGATAGTGCCTGTCAAATAGAGATGATACTAGCCTGGATGGGATGTAGACAGACGCACATGAGATGGGTTTTCTCTTTTTTCCCCACCGTACCAATTCAGTCAAGTACGAGGTCATCGCTCGTTAGGACTACATAGACAATGCTGTCGATCTTTTAATCATTTGACGTACTGTCCGGAAAAAAACATTGAAGTCGGAATTTAACGTATATGACCGAAAGGCAAATGAGCAGCATGAAATTCCAAATAGGGATCTTTCTGCCGGTGCAGAGCATGCTGATCCACCTCCACTGGGGGTTGGAGTGACGTGGGCCTCGGTGACACATGGCAGATGTCAGCCATGTGGCGTAGGAGTGAGGGGCCCTGGGGTTATGAGGAGCCGTGTTGAGGACATCACACTGAGTGAGCGCACACTAGAGATGATCAAGAACCTAATATCACAGATTCTACGACTTGCTCTGGTCTTGTTCCCTCATTCATAGACTTGATTGTGGATACTATTGATTATTGACCATTTTATCTGACGAGTTGAGGAAACCAATGAAACTAGACTTGTGTGTCTATTCATGTTGGTGCACTGAAGAATGCTAATTAGCTTGAGCACACACACACACACACACAAGCCAGGCACAATTACACATACATGAATTCCCACATCATAATCCTTTTCATCTCTTGACAAGTTGACCACTTAAGTTGACATGTAAGCCCTGTTACTACTTCACACAGTGTGTGAAAGATAGTCTGCAAGAAACGTTTTTTTTCTTTTCTAAAATGGATCTCAGTGATAACAACAACCTAACAATCAGTATCAAATACATTCAGAATTGTTTTGTTGTTCTGTGTAAGATTTCCAAACCACTGTATATAATACATTTTACCCCCAAAGATATGCTGCACATGCAATATCATCATAGAGGAAAGAAAATGCTTTTAATCATGATTTCCTGCTAACAATGAGACTTTATGATGAGGTTCCATCTTGTAAAAAAAACATTACCATAACATCCGATTGGTTTGTATATATTTGTCGGTGGGTGAGTGAGTAATCTCACAATCTGAAACGTTTGGTAGATTTACATGATATCACATGTTTTATGCATATATTATCATGCAATAGTTTGCAACATTTCAGACATATTAATTGCATGGCTGACAATTGTGGTTCACACACATATTGATGGATTTGTTTTACACGGGATTGGTCAATCACAATGCACCACGCAGAATTAATCTACCTTCCCTCAATTTTAAGTGCATTAATGAGTGACGCATACATTTAATTCACAATGGGCTATTCCTTATAATTGCCCTTAGCCCTTGAAAGCAAAAACGCCAGCATAGCCCACATATAGACCTATGACATAACATAGTCCACAACACAACCAGCAACCTCCCTGGAGATAGCCACCCGTCCCGATACTCATGGTCTGCCGCAAAACCCAAGCACGAATTCAGTCAGTCAGTCACTCACTCACTTTTATTTCTCATTAAGATGAAATATCCAGATGGTCTTTTGCATTTGGAACCTTTTCTCTTTCATGGTTCTCTTGGGTAACCAATTAACTCACTTGAATTTAACAATCCTGCCTTGAAATAAAGGAATGCATCTGACAGCTACGCCAAGGCGAAACACATAAGAGGGAACATATCTTGTACAGTAACAGCCTAATGCTACACAATAAAATAGCGTAATCGTACTGAATCTTACCAGGCAGCCATTGGTCTCAGTAGAACTATTATCTTTACCCTCTTTACTGAAGAAAAGGACAATCCGGTCGTTGTCTGGAAGAGTTGGAAACATGCAGACTGGTTAGATCGTGTTCAAATGACAGGTAGTGCTGCTGCTGCTGCAGCGCGCGCTCACCAAGGCTGCACCATGAAGAGGGGTGTCCGTGCCTCTGGACATTCCAACCCGCCCCAGCACAACAACTTCTTATTCAAAAAGCGGAGAGCATCAAACAGACAGCGAAAACTGAGAAGACGCGTAGAAACAAATGTCGTTGGCGATACCGAAAAAGATTAAATGGAATTAGGTTTCTGTAGTGCTGTTCGCTTAATAGACAAGCCCTGTGTCTCGCTGATGTTCTCTATATGAAATAAAGAACGAAGACAGGCTGTAAAAGTGACTTAAGTAGCCAGCTATTTCACTTTTGGTCTCGCGCAGCCGCCCCCGTGGAGCAGTTGTTGGGAACTGGGGGCCAGCCTATAAAGTGACTCTCGTGAAGTTCATCAAAATAGAGTTTGCCTATGGACGCAATTTCACATATGTTTAGCAAATTATTTAACATATCCCAGCGGTCCAGGAGTGATGTTATGCTGATTTAAGCCTTATTGCATACATTTGTTTCAATCCTCAGAAAAAAAATTATTCACTACAAACCAAGTGGAGGACAGAAGAGCTTTTTCTGGTGCCTTACTTGTAATACCAACTTATTTTGCACGAGAGCTTCCAAGTTGGTGACAAGAAGCCACATAGTTCACTACCATTTAGGCCACTCGACTAAGCCGCAGGCAAAACAAGAGTTTGGTTCATCAGATTCAGGACCCTGGACAGCGGCATTGAATCGCACGCATGCTGTGAAAATGACGAAATGGCCTGCTTCGATGTTCCAGTGTAGGCAGGCCTGTCATGATTGAGTTTTCCTAAGAGAGTGAGTGGTATTTAAAGCGTCAAGTCAGCGAGTAAACCGTGTCTCTAGAAGGGAGGATGATCCGAACATTTAACCAGCATTTAGATCCGAGCACAAGATTGATTACCCAGCTTGGCTGATTTGATAGATGGCCCATAAAATCAATGATTGCATCAACAAATGCGATCCACTTTCTCAAAGTATTTGGGTATGATTATACTTTAATATGCTCTAAAAATACACATCTTTAGACCTGCATTTTTAATTCACTGTAAATGTGTTGGTCAGCTGGTGTGATGACTCAGATGGTCCACATGTGAGGGTGCTAGTCTTCCTCTGTTGGGAGGCCGGAGCAACAGCAGGAAAACAGTTTACGAACACGCCGGAAGAATCCACGGATGCCTCCTTTCTTATGCTTTTTGAGAAGGTCCTGACTGACATCTGAAAATGACATCACTTATTATGAAGTGCCGTCAAGATTATTATTCATACTCTGCATGGCACAGGAGAACACATATATGTCATCACAATGAAACGATTTGGATGTCGAGGTGAACAAGTAGGCCCACACTCACCCCGGTTCTCCTCTGCCACATCTCTGCACACATCTCCCAGGACCTGAATGTTCTAGAAACACAGAACCATGTCAGAGAACCGAAACAACATCTACCCAACAGTAGAAACCATAGACAATACCCAGAGTGAATAACAATATGTTACAATGCTATTTAACATGATACAAAAGTTGATACAAAAATAATAATAATAATTTTTCAGAACATCAATAGATTGTTGTGTCTCACCATGGGGTGCTGGAAATCAGAAGTGGTTGCTAGGACACAGCCGATGACCACGCCGGGTTTCTCATCTGACAGTTCCGGCTCCACCTTGGGAGCTTCCACCTCCAGGAGGATGCTCAGAGTCTCTACTGGGAATCTGGATGCAGCAGTGGTCTTCGGAGACCTCGGGGAAGGCTGAACCTGGTCTGAAGTGATCTCAGTGATAACTGCCTTCATCACTTTATCATTGTGAGCCATGACGAGTTCCTGGAGAACGTCCTCCATGGAAACTGCAGGACCTCTGGCCTGGGCAGACACCTTGGGGGCAGCCTCATGACCTCTGGCCTGGGCAGACACATTGAGGGCAGCCTCATGACCTCTGGCCTGGGCAGACACATTGGGGGCAGCCTCATGACCTCTGGCCTGGGCAGATATCTTGGGGGCTGCCTCAGGAAGGCCATCTTCCACTGTTAAGCCTTCGCTGAAGTTATTGTTCTGTTAACAGAGTATATATCATTTTGGCACACACTATACACTGTTTTCTGGCAATACGTGTTAATGGATTCACAAGGAAATAGTGAGATGTTTAACTCCTACAATGGCAGCCTTCACCTTGACAGCTCTGTCTGCCTGCAGGAGAAGATCTTTAATGGAAACTTCCGGGGTAGCTGTGGTGGCCATCTCACACATCTGGTTGGAGAAGTCCTCAGATACATCAGTCCCCATGTTTTCCGTCTCCAGCAAAAGTATATTAGGAGTATCATTTAAGTACATGTGCTGCAGGTTTCTCTGAATTTAACACATACCAGTGCCAGGAAGACCTTATCTTAAGATTTATTTAAATACATGTACTGTACGATATTGAAAAACAAGACACTATTACAATACCTCCATGTCATCCACGATGGCTGACATCACAGAACGAGTCACATCCAGACCATGAAATTCTGTGCTGTCGTGTCCAATCAGCTGGAAGGATGTCAAGGCATGCTCAAACCTCTGGAAGATGGCAACCACCATGTTCTTCACCACTCTGTGAGTGCTGGAACTCATGGCTGAGACGTCCTGGGGAGTGAGCACAGAGCTGGCTGCATCCTCCACAAGCCTGAAGACATCTACACTGGCTGCCTTGGCCCACGGTCCCTCCATGGAGGTGAGGCCTGGCTGCTCAGAGTTGAACAGTGATCCCCATAGCTGCTCTTCTCTGTCCTCCAGGAGGTAGTTGAGAGTAGCTGTCACCAACTCAGGGACCAGCTTCTCGGCTCTTTGGAGCAGCGTTGCTGTGCTTGTTGGCACCTGCTTGTTTGGAGCCCCTGCATCCCCAGCAGGTGGAGATGACTCTCGCTCGCCCTTGGTGTCATGCACGGCGCTGCACGCCAGGTTGGAAAACAGGGGGAGGAGGAGATTCCTGACCTTAGCTTCGGCCGATGGCCTGATCATGTACAGGAACATCTCAAGTCCTTCCAAGGTGACCTAGAAGAATGGAAAAGAAAGAGAGAGCGAGAGAGCGAGAGAGCGAGAGAAGGAGTGAAAGAGAGAAAGAGAGAAAGAGAGAGAGAAAGAGAGAAAGATAGAAAGAGAGAAAGAGAGAGAGAAAGAGAGAGAGAAAGAGAGAAAGAGAGAAAGCGAGAATGAGATAATCCACTACCAGGATTTTCCTGGGTGTCTCATGAGAAAACTTCTTGATGTTGTCTCATAGCCTACCTTCCTTCCAAACTGCTTAGAGAGACGTCGCTCCCTCTCCAGTTCTGTAAAGACCTTTTTTTCAATCTCCTCCAGCACAGGACGACTGAGGACATGTTGAGGTCTACAGAAGAGGACACGTGTGACTGGACACACATTTTCAGTGAATTTTCTAGAACTGTGAAAAGTGAGACGCGTAAAGCTTGCTTACGCCGGTCCGAATCTTTCCACTCTCAACAGCAAATCCTTAACATGTTCCAAGTTGACCTGGTCAGGAACATTTCCCAGTTTTTTGAGGATCAAAAACTGTCGTATGATAGTTTTCTGCAAGATACATACTGAATTTACTGGTCTATGGGGATGGTTGTAGTGATACTTATGCTACCAGTCCAATAGTACAATCTTACCTGTCCTTTACACAAATCCATCATCGATTCATCATCAAGCAGATAACTTCTGCCCTAGAGAATGAGATAATAATAATGTTTTTAATCAACATTTGTTACAGAAACGTTAAACATCATTAGATCAGATGTAGTCCGAGAAATATACATTTTGACTATTTGAAAACGATCCGTAATATTACGGAAATTCAACTAAGCCTATTGCCCAACTGATCACGCAGGTTATGTTGAGCGTGATAGAGAAAGTTTGGAGCCTGCCTGAAAGATCATCCTGCAGGCTAGGTTAACCAAGCCAAAAATATTGTGAACAGACTCGAAATACCTCAATGAAAAAGTCAAATCTAAAATAAATGTGTGTGAAGTCAGAGTATAGTCACATGTGCTAAACCTACAAAAGTCGACAGGTGAGAAGTAGTTCGTTGCGTTGGGCTGCCGTTCTCTGTGTTTTTAATTGTCCTTTGATAAATTAGACCACGCAACATAACATATTATTCAATGTTACATGATGTGATTAATGAGAGTATACGTACCTCACACTAAGAAGCAAACAGGAACCGTTGATTGGGGTAATTTGTTTCGATTAAAAACAGTTAGCGCACTGTTTTTATAGGTCGTTTAGCGGTGTTGATTTGCCAGTGAATGATTATACCGCTTGTTATACCGCAATCAAAGTTGTAGATGCAGTTTTTGGAATGTTGAGTAACATTGTGACACTTTTATTATGATCCGTATGGCCTGATGTGACGATGTCGACATTGTGGATAATGTCAGTTTTTATTTAATCAAAATGTTATATCAAAGAGGAAAAGCATGCAACATCCTGTTCCTCTGTGTTAGGCCTAATTGATAAGCGTAGGCATAAGTACAATTTGGTGGCCCATGAAATACTGGTTCAAATTATAATTTGTTATACCCTGTTCAGTACCACAATGTATTTCAAAGCTTATTTAGCATTCCATGAAGTGAGATGATGGGATAAGATTCCAAGTACCTAAACTGAATAAAACAAAAATTCATCTCATGAGATTTATTTGGGGTTCACAGTGACCCCAGAAGATTCTAGGGGTCCTTCGGGCATGTTTACTGTGATTGCGCCTCCAGTTAAGGACTCTCAGCAATGTCCCCATTGAGGGAAAAATGGACATCACTCTATCATTTCAGTCAGCAGACATGTCTATTTTTATCTCTCTAATAGCTAGAAAAACAAACTTTGAATCAGTGGCTGCAGAGCTGTTTCCATGGCAAATGCTCTCTCTCTTCCAGACTGCCATCAAGTGCTCTTCTGTACTCTTCCCTTACTGGTTACAGGAAGAGAACAGAGTAACCTTACTTTACAGTGTACCTTTCTGTTCTGGTGATGTCAGTGCTTCTTGATATATTTTCAAATTTATTCGGCTGATTTGTGTGCACACCAAGTGGTTGTCGACAAATTCTTTCTTGCTTAGTATACTGTACCTGGCAAGGCAGATTTTACGAAAACCTCAATGGTTTCATTAGACTTTTCTCATCTAGATGAGAGACAGCCCACCAGCTCTTTGTGATACGATTAATACATTTAACATGTATACATGATACAAATATCGGGGATTACTTATTCTTGTTTATGGAACTCTGTCTGAATTGTGTTTCAGGCCTTCATCTGAAAGATTAAGTAAGTAAACAGTTCTGTACTGTAAGTGACTGTGAACAGTAGATGAGTCCGGAATGTTCTCCTCCTTCGTGCCTTCGTTAGGATGTCTCAGCCTCTTCAGAGAGTGTGTGATGATGCCCGTCTCCTCCACTCAATAAGGCTCTCCACGGGAGCCTCCCTCTCCCCCAGTCCCCCCACAGTCCTTACCCCCCCTCCCCCTCCCTCCCTCGTCTCAACAAGACCCTTGGCAGCTGGATCGCCATGGCAACTTATCTCCGACGCAATGTGGAAGGGATGTTTGGAGCGGTCGAGTGCCGAGGCCGTCCACAGACCCAGCCTGATCCCAGTAGGGGGCTCGGCCAGAGACCTGTTGAGACGTCGCAGAGCCCGGTGCTTTTTTTTCCCTGGCCCCTCCTCCTCTCAATTCCCTCACTCCTCTCTTTCCTGCTGGGTTTAGTACGGCGAGGAATTAATCATTGTGCTCATTCACGTGAAAAGGCAGAGACGGAAAAGAACACAGGTTTAGACAGTCTGCCAAGTCCACCACATAACGAGCGATACGTGTTTGGAGTTGAGAAATGCAGTTGTTATCCGAGCCAAGACAAATGAGGACAAATGAGGACAAATGTGTGCATTCCCTTCAGTTTGATAGTTTTTCTATTACTCCACACGCACTGCATAGTTTATTCTTAACATTTATAGCCAAACAGCAAGGCAATTAATACCGTTTTAATGTAATTCAGGCTGTTAGAATTCAATATCTGCAAAGAAGAGTCTGTCAGGGAATTTGTACGCTGTAGCTGTCAGTGTCAGCACTGTCTGGGATGTTTCTGTCTATTCGGTTTCTTTGACAAGGCTATTCAAAAGCTTTTGATTGCCTTTAATGTGCACCGTGCTTTGCAGAACGACTTCATGAAAGCATGCTGTATAATTGCAGGTTGTCACAAGAGGGGGACGCGACTTGACGACATGTTCTCACAAGAGTGACGGATGTCATTACACAAACTTTTCCTTCGAATGAAAACAATTTGAAATAAAATTAGAGTGAAATAATTTCTTCTGTGTGTATGGCGTATGTGTGTGTTGAAGCATGCATGTGTTTTGTGTGTGAAATTGTGTGTGCGCTTGTGTGTGTGTTCGAGTCATGTATCTAAAGTAATGACAGGATGGCAAGATGTTGAATACAAGGTGAACTACATGATTATTAATTCAACACTCTTATCATCTTTCAGGAAAGACAGCATGACATTCCAAGCCATACATCTGATATGCAAGATCGATATTTCAGCAACGGTACAGTAAACACACATACATAAACAGATACACAGCCCTAATACATCGCATTTGGTGCATATTAACATTCATTATTGTCCAGATAAAGATTGATATTCATATCAGCCTATGATCACCTCCACCAACACAAAAATTGCAGATCAATCAGAGCTGCCGCGTACAAATTATTGATTGAAACGGTTCTCGTTAAAAAACCAAGTCGCATTAATGAGTCATAGGTGAGAGACATGTCCACTTGTGCTGCTGGTGGATAAGCTGGGGTCCTCCTACACAGCACCATGAATCAAATCTCATTCTCACATGCAGAGAGACAGGGTTTCGCATTGATATCACATTGTAAAATTATATACTGAACATGTGAAACCTGTTTACCAAAATGAAAGGTGTTTTTTTCGGAAAGAGGACAAACTGTACTAAGGAAAAATAGGACGAAATGCTTTTGAGGTGCCAGAAAGGAACAAGACCGAAAATAGTGTCCTTGCAGTCACAATTAACAACAAGGCATGATCCACAGCTGCAAGACAAGCAAGTCCTACAAGCTAACTTGTAATTTGTAAACGTTCACTAAAGACCGTGCATTCTGAACACACTGTACTGTAGATGTCCAAGCCTAAAAACACGACCTGGAATAGGAGGGGTGATTGGGACGAGAGCTGCCCTTCTCCCTGCTGCTGTTTTTGTAAACAAAACACAAAGGATCAAAGGAGGCCCGCTTCAGTGGGTCTTAGACATGCTGCAGGGGCTGATTTTAGAAAAACAGAAAACATTGTTCGTTCACATGCTCCCTTTTATAGAATGTTTATACATAACAATTGATAGATTGGTCTGATGCAGCTGGATGAATGTTAAGCAAGTTGAGTTTCCACAACAACCATGCCAAATATTTATTTTAATTATACTTTTGCAATGACAATAACTATGGAGCTACACTATAAATGAATACAACTTTTAACCAATCTTTCAGAGGTTCCTTGATCACTTAATGATTTATGTGACACCCACTTCACTCAGCCTCATGTTGAATTGAATAAACAATCACAAATCCATTTCTTCCAAGCTGAATAATTATACTTAATGGCCTGGTTGAAGACAGAAAAGCACTTTCAGAGGTAGGAAACTAACCCAGCATCAGCTCTTCATTTGAGTAGGACAGTAAATATACAAGTGAATTGTCAAAGTTAATGCTTCAAACCCAACCGTTCAGATAGGAGCATTTTCAGTCTGCACATTTGAACACAACCCATACCTCTTCGTGAATGTGCAATTAGTGCAGAAACATGTTTCTGTAGAATCAAATAAAAATAAATAAATGTAAAACGCAGCGTGAGCAGTATAACCCACTGCATGGTCATGTTGGAGTTGTGTTGATTAATAGTTGCCAGTATCAGAGGGTAATCATTGTTATCGTGGCTTGGCCCACTGGTAGCAAGAGCTTGAGAGGGCAGCTGTATGGGCTATATTTAAGCAGCTGCATGTTCTTGGTGGATCACAACTGTCATACAGTGTGGTACACGCGATTGCATTAAAATATAATGATTAGGAGATTCAGGCAACTCTGACAGTAATAGGAGGCATTGACTTTTTTCCATTAAAAGAATAATGCTGGTGTGGAAACAGCACAGAAGAGAATAGAAAGGACCTGTATTTGTTCTCTTCAGAGGGAATTTGTCTTGCGATAGAGTTGGAATAACAGCATCCTGTTTATGTGCTGGATGAGAACATGGATTATATATATATATATATATACATGTATATATACTCCCCTTGTGAGTGGCGTGGTTACAGTTAAATTACAGAACATTTGTTATTACAATAGGGACTAAACCCATGCAGTGACAAAGGTTATATATAGTATCAAGATAATGATGATTGCTTACGAAAATGTTTCCTGTGCCACCAGCAAAGGAATGAAAGAGCTGAAGGTTCCTGTTGTCATGGAAACCTATGATTTCAATAATATGCTTCGGTTTGCGTTTGCAGATGATATTGTTTGATAAGGTACTGAAATGGCAGTGCACACTATTTTCAGATCTCCCTTGTGGCAGAGAGATCATCTTATTGGGGTGAAAATGCATATTGTGTATTGAGTTACATGAGCTTGAGCACAGGACATTTGCGTATGATGGTCAGTTGACTGTCAATAGGGGGAAAAAAGGGGAACTGTTTATATGATACACCATGTCACCATACACCATACTGTACCATGTCCTTTCCAAAGACCTCTATTATCCAACGTATAGTTGTAGGACTCAAATACTGTACATTGATACCCTCTCCATAATTCCCTCCGTGTCAGATAATACTGGTTTAATGAGTCAGATGAGGCGAGAGGTTCTATTTAATCCCTGCACTTTATTCGATTTTGGTTCAACACTTTAGTATGTGTTATACAAGCTAAACAAGGCTCTTAAGGCTAAAACATGTTGTACAGACTGGTACAGCACAACCAGAGTTCAAATTATGCGGGGGTTTGACCCCCCTAATTAAGACTTCGACCCCCCCAAAAGAGGTAAAAACAACAGGTTCCGGGGGAGTTGATACATTTCTATATCGTTCTTACCTGTAATCCTAAATATTACTTTACGCCCTGGAGAAGAAGTTAACCCCCTTGATTGTGATTGTATAATTCGCACTCTGAGTACAACCACCCCCCCCCCCCCCGCCCTTTTCCCACTGTGCAACAACGTAGAGTGTGGAGGGCAGCTGAAACGCTGGGACTGATCAACACAGATGACAACTGATAAGAAAGGAATATGGAAAATAGGAGAGAAAAAAAAGAATGACAAAAAAAAGAGAGAGAGAAAAAGAGAGGACGAACAGGCTGGATGTGAGTCTGTGGATGATGGTCTTAGGGGGAGGGATCACACAGAGACTTTAGATCATCAGCATCGGAAGAGAGGGGGAGTATAGCTGGAGAGTTGTACATTCTGCTGGGAGTTGAATTATTCATGTCCAACGGGATTGTGGTGGAGGCATGCAGGGGGCTGGGAGGTTTCTGCTGTGACAGTGCTGGCTGCAGAGGGTTATTAACGTTATAATACATAAACCCACGACACACACACAACATGCAAACAGGCAGGAAGGCACTTTAAATTCGAAATATATTGGTTTCAAATATCCCACCCACACACACACATATTCTCCTTATATGCACAAATACACAAGACAGTAATACATTTTAATCCCTGCTTTGAGTGTCATATTCCAGATGGTTCCAATGCAGTTCAATTAAATCACGTTTCTAATAAACAGAAGGCATGGCTTTTAATTTATATTTCATGGCAGTGGAAAGAATGTCTGTCTAAAGTGCTCATGTGAAAAGATGTAAGTCCTTGCTTTTAGTATTACTGTGCATGTGGAAAGCGTGTGTAGAAATGCTGTTGTTTCAAGGGAAAACTTCTGTTCTGTCACACACGCACACACATACGTACACACTCATGCACACAGGGAAGATGATTTTCAAAGTTGAGGAAAGCAACTTCAGAGAGACTTCAGATTCTCCTTCAAATTTGGCAAAACAGACTGACAGGAAAATATTGCCACAGCTAGGCATGTCACTTGTATAACTGAGCATCCATAATCCAAACGTTGCCCGTCTAAAGGAGGCTGGCAGGAGGTTATCACAAGATCTTTTCATATTCTGGCATATGATTTTAACAAGTCACGTCAGAGCAAAGCGCAAGGCTGTGTATCAAAGCCTTACACAGAGAAACAAACACATTACACACAGGAGCTGGAGCGTAAAAAGAGACAGAAACTAAAACGATGGTAACATTAAGTTTAAGAATCTTTAAGAACGCAAAAACGATTCACTTCCCTTTCCAAATGAACGCAATCTTCATTTGGGTTCAATTAAGGTGAAACCTTGCCTGTTTTTTTCCGCCTCTCCAGATGGCCACAAACTGCCGAGTCACCAGCAGGTCAAAGAGGACAGTCACAGAACCAGACAGTGGGACTCACACAGCGCTTCCCCTGTTTGAGGTGACAAACGGCTGGGTAACAAACTCACAGCGCGGTGACGAAACACCATGAAAAGACATAGATCAAGTGACAGCAACACGGAACCAAAGAGGGGTCGGTTTGTACTGATTGAATCCTGCTCTTTTCAAGGGGCCTATCTTTCCTCAGCCTGAGTCTGACACAAGAGAGAGCTGAGGTACAGTAGGCTAGCCCCGCCTTTCTCAGTCCTGTTGTTCGACCATGCTCCCCGTTTTGATATGAATCCATGACCCATTTTACACTTATAGAATGGAATGTCTTGTCCACGGTGAAACCGTTTCAGTGAGAGAGTCTGATTGATTTGAAGAAACAGGGATGGCGTTTTTAAAATAGACCAACATCTTATTTTTCTGTAACAGGGCCTGATCTGTTTTCCAGACAATATCAATCTACATGACAATTGCAGTCTATAGAAGACGATGGTGTGTGGAGAGAAAACGCAGTCTCATCTGCAAGCCGTTATATGTTTGGTTTGATTCACAATATGGGTGCTACTGCTCATATTGTTGGTTGATATGCCAACACATTTACATTTAGCAGACGCTCTTATCCAGAGTGAATTCCAGTAAGTACAGGGACATTCCCCCCGAGGCAAGTAGGGTGAAGTGCCTTGCCAAAGGACACAATGTCATTTGGCACGGCTGGGAATCGAACCAGCAACCTTCTGATTGGTAGCCCAATTCCATAACCGCTCAGCCATCTGACCCCCTAGTGTACCATATATTATAACCATAGAATTGACCTTGCTTATGTATATGTAGGGGAGTATGTATGTATGTGTGTCTGAAGGCTATATAAATAAGGTTTCAGAGTATACGTTTGTCATAAAACTGTCGAGTGCTTTAAAGAAGCCCTAGGAGCTGTGTTTGTGTGTTCAGAGTTTGAGCTTTAGCAGCTGCTGTTTATTGGTATCTGCTACCATGAAGGGTTTTTTGGGGACTGGAGGAATAAAAAGCTGTACGAGACCTCAGTCTGCCCGGTGCCTCGGAGGTTCAATCATATCTCTTCATCAACAAGTCGCCATGGCAACCCTGACCAGGCCTGACTCGTCTTCCTCACCTGCAGCACTTAGCGTGTGAACCAAGTACAGAAAAAGACCCTAGCGGTCCGAGGCGATACATTGGCTTTGACCTGTCTTGTCTCTGCCGTGGAGATTGCTGGTTGATGTAGGTGAAGTCAAACCGTTTACTGGCAAGTGTGTGTTTGTGTGTGACAGGGCCAGTGGTTGAGAAATGCGACAAAGAACGGAGTGAGTGGGTTGGTTGACAAGTTATTTCAGTGCTACCAGGAAACATGAGGTGAACGCCGAAGAAGAAAGAAAGTTATTCCAAACTTTACAAAATGTTCGCCTTTGTAGTATTTTCAGATGTTCACAATCCAGATGGTCATCTGAAAGTAGGGAACCTTGGCTTGTCATGTGTAGTAAAATATTGCAGTGCAATCAGTTATTTCAAATCTGTTAAACAGTGTTAGGCCAAAGACTTCACCTGTTGTATTCCATCTGTAATTGGAATAATTATCAATACAGAAACGTCAGTAAAATTAGGAAACAGAAGGCAGAAAAAAGTGATGGAGACTACACACATGATTCTGTCTACTTAAAGAAACAAGACAGCCCATTGGTTAGACAGCCACTGACGTGGCAGTTCCTTCAGAATCTATGTGGATTAGCATGTGAGCTAAGGTTAGCATGCACATGCACACACACAGTTATGCACAAACATACACACACACACACACACACGGTACGCACGCACAAATTCACACACAAACATGCACAGAGGCACACACCCTCCTCCGACCTCTCTGTCTAACTGTCTCTGTGACCTCCTTTGTACCCAGACTGGTTCTCCTTCTCAGTCACTCTCTCCCCGTTTGGTGCCCTCTTCTTCCAGCCTTTGCCACTCCAGCTGGTGTGTTCAGTGTGAAGGATGTCAGATTCCAAGCTCCCCAGCGCGGAGGAGAGCAGCGAGGAAAGTGGAGGAGGGATGGATGAATAAAAGATCACACAAACTCAAAGTTTCACCCTTCCAAACTGGGGAAACTTTCACATCAGAAATTCACATTCAAGTGTGTGTGTGTGTGTGTGTTTGAGTAGCACGCCTGTGTGCCTGTTTATGTATCTCAATCACATACAGAGAGGAGAAATCTCTCCTCAACACCAACAGAACAAGTGATTTCTGTGTAAACATCACTTGGTCCCCAGCTGTCTGTAGGCTTCAGAAAAAGGAGAAAGTAATTGTGTGTTTTTCTCGCCTAAGTGCCAGCCCTGGGCGACACTCTTTTCGAGCCCTACAGTTGCTGTAGCGACAAGGTGCGTGGTGGGGCAATTAGTGGGGTTAAAATCTCTGGCTGCATTTCTCAATTAAACCTTTAATTTTGTGCTGATGGGACTGAATGATGCACCTGTTCCTGTAAAAAAAAAAAAAAAAAAAGACAAAAAAAGACTAAATGTAATAAGGGACTCAGTCAGGGAATTGTAGGATAATGAGTTGGGATAGTCAAGGTTGAATCACTTTAAAAGCACGTTCTACCGTTTCCTGTTCGTCATTGCTGCTGGCACTAGCCGTCTACTGGGAAATGACTGTCTCCTTTAGAGAGATATTTCAATGTATAAATATTGTAATGTTTTGTGACCATCCATGGTACAGAATAACACAGTTAAGGATGATGTGGTCTGCATACAGTATTTCGGCAGTAAGCATAGTTGAAGTCTGGGTGCAACTCTCCTTATCTTTGACCAGGTTAACAGAAAAAAATTATTTTCAGCCCGTACTGTGTTGGTATACAAAGTATTGAGAATGGGCATGAAGCCTACTCTGTTAGGCCCAATACATTCTATGCACAGTAGAAGTAAACATATACGTCTAAGCTTGTGTTTATAGTCGAAACCACTGCAGGGTTTCTGGACGAGGAGCTCTCATTCCCCTTAAGCCCTGGTTGCTCTTCCACCCTGGAAGACCTTGAACGGCGTTTGAAATGAAGCCTTCGTCCTGGGCTCCTCGTCCGCTAAGCCCCCTTCAGCCTGGAGATGGGGAGCACAGATCCAGGCTTCTTTCTCCGCTCCTCGGAGGCCGTCTCTGTGTAAGTATGTGCTCAGTGGAAACGGCCTTCCTCGCTAATTGAAGTCAATGACACGAGCTGCCGGGGCCCGCGAACAAATTGAGTCTCCATGGAAACGCGTTTTGGCGAGCGTGTCCGTCGTAGAGCCTGTGGCGCTACATCGGCATTACACGCCCATTTGTAGCTCCACAGAATATTAGAAAACAGACACGCGGTGATAGTCTGAGGAGTGTCGGAGGAGATGAAAGGAAGAGAAAGAAAAGGGGACGGAAGAAAATAACTGGGAATCCTCTCGTATTTAAATGTTCGCTCGATGTCAAGCTCGCATCATAATGGGATGCCATGGGAAAGGAAGGACTGCCTGTGTTTTCAACATGCAATTCATTAATCCATCAAAGGGTTAGAATCCCTTGTGCTAAATTTGTCCAAGCTATGTTAAGCTAGGAGAAAGTGTTTTCAGAGTCTCTCTGTCTGCTCCGAAGCTCATGTATACAGCAGGTTGGACAAATTCAGTTCGGTGCCAGTTCATCCAATGACAAATAAAGCTACCATGAGCCAGAAGCAATGAAGAGGAGAGTTTTCCAGAAAGAGAGTGATAGAGAGACGGGAAAGGGAGAAACAGAGGGATAGGCTTAATGTCTGTTTGAAAGGGGTCTTTGGTCATTGCTGCATTCAGTGTCACTATGGGTGAAACCCCTTTAGCCTGATTGATCTACTAGCCAAAAAGCCCAAAAAGCTAAATCGCTTTCTCCTTCTCTCTATTCTGCTCTTTCCCTTTGTCTCTCCATCATCTCAGTCTCCTTCTCTTTAGCCCTCTCTCTGTGTTCCCACACTTTCTCTCTCCTCACCTCCCTCTCTCTCTTCCCGCAGTCCTTCAAACGACTTCATTTGCGTCTGTTGAATGGCAGTATTTTGCATCAGCTCTGTAGGCAGTCGTTCACCGACACGGCCCCTATCGCTGCAACACAAAGCCGCAGATGCTAGGCCAGCACAGTCCACACACGGTCTGCAGAATAGATGCGTTCGAAGGACTGGATTAGTTAGCTACCTTCTCCGTAAATCCCATTAAGGTCTGAGAATGAACCCTCTCATGTTTTAAGACTGGTAGTTTGTTAAGGTTATTTGAGAATTTGTTTTCGTCCCTTGTCGCACCTGAGGTAGCGTGCTTTGAAGACACGGCTGGTGTTTTCCTTTTTTTTTCTCCCCGAGATGCTGATGTTACAGAGGTCGGCCCAATACGGGTTGCCATGGAAACAGCGGATATCAACCTGCCATTAGACTGAAACGAACGAGTACAATGGCGAAAGATCATAGGTTGTTTAGACGGTAGGCTCTGTCCTGACGACTGGCAAAGGGAAACGAGGGCCCAAGATGAAAGGCAGAGATGGCTAAAAAGGGGGATGAAAATAGAGATGGGCATCTCAACATTCAGAGATGGAGGACAAGGAGCGCTCAGCCCAGCATTAGGCATGAGACCTTCACTGACTCGGAAGTGATGATGAAATGTTGAGAAATGATAGCAGGCAAACACGCATACATGCACACTCACGCACCATCCCCTTTAGATCCAGATCCAGCCTAGTGCTCTTCTACACTGTCTCTGCGGTCCCTTCTTGTGGACCTATGTGAGTGAATCATTTCTCAAGTGAATCTCTCCGCTGCCCTCTCCTGCTGCCTCCCATTCATCACCACACTCTTTTCCAGTCACACCAGCCCTAAGAGCCTGCCTCGGAGACCGGAAGCCTGGATCTTCAGATACCTGACAAGATGGATGACACCGACCAGGAGGTGACAGAAACATAATAAAAATACGCCCAGGGTTAGAGACAGTACACAAAGAAATATACTACCGGACGAACACTTGAAATATTCCCCTTCATCTCTTACTCGACACACTCAATGTCATCATATGGGCTAGACGGCGGTCTCCTTTAAAAACAAACCGATTTCAGGTGGATTTGTAAATACAAATCTTCTGGGAGAACTGACGTACATGCATCATGGTAGCGCTTCTCTCCAAAGACCTCCCAGGATACCTACTCAACAGATGTTGAGCATCACTCACTGGATGAGTGGAGAGAGAGCGAGAGGGATAGAGCCAGAGAGAGCAATAGGGGGGGAGAGAGAAAGAGGGAGACGGAGAGAGAGAGAGAAGGAGAGGAAGAAGGAGTTGGAGTAGCAGCAGGTTGTCGGAGGCTCTCTGACAGTCCTGCAGCGTGTGATGGAGAGTCCCAGCAGAGCGCTGGCCCAAACAGCAGGGTGATATTGTGTTTGACACGAGCAAACAGCCTGAGAGGAGAGGGGAGCAGGCCAACAGGGAATCACTTACCTCTGCATGGGGGGCTCCACTCAGATCTGCGGAGGCAGACAGACACAAACACCAGACCTGCCTACACACACATACACACACAGGAATATCAGTGACAACCTGCCTAGATATATTTGCCCTAGAACAGGGTCACCAACAACTGTGTCCTCTACACCGACAGGCAGATGCCTCATTAAAACACATCTTTATTCAGATATGCTAATACAGTATGATATCCGTAATAATATGCTCTGAAAGTAGTTGGTGGAAGAATGAACCCATTGGATCTTTCTGACGGCGAGAAAAGCACGCTATAGCAACTCTTCTGCATTGCCGTGAAACTGATAGAACTGCCCCCAAGTGGCAACTTGTGGTTGAAATGAGGCACAGACAATAGGGGACACAAGCTAAACATGATCACTATGTCTAGACTCTGCGCTCATTTCCCAAACTAAAAGTCACAATGCTAGTGTTTCGTCATGTTTTATGGTACTCAATCCCAGGTTTTCTGATACAAATGCTCCACTTGTCTAACATCACCCTAAGATCCTTCTCCCTCTACCCTCCCGTTTCTGATATGGACGTATATCCATTTTCATTTGCTGGAGTGGTCTGGCATCGAACTCTAGAGGTGAAGAGTGAGGTAAAAAAAAGCCTTCAGGCAAATGATTTATGACTCATTTCAGGTCCAAAATGGCTGCCACCGCCTTCATGCTTTCACAGCCCTCGGCCAAGTACAGCTTCTCAAGTGTCTCACGTCCTTTAGCAATGAATGATGGACGGCAGGGTTGTTTCACAGACAGCCCAGCTCTGCTAATAAAAACACTGTTTCCTTTCATTTCTATGTGGAGGAGTGGTGGGGGAGGGATGTTGAATGCCAATTCAGACTTGTTGTTGGTCTCCCTACAGCCATGCTGCATTAGTTCAGCCTACAGCAGTGACAGTCAAAGTGAAGAGGAGGGAGATAAGTCAAGGGGCTATTTGTGTTGCGGTAATTATTCATAATGTCATGTGTGTCATGTTACTTCAGTTATGAAGCACACTTGATGATTAGAACATTCTGATATTGCTCGGCGATATGTGGAAGGTGCCACTGTCTCACCTGTAAACTTACTCTATCCAGCCAAACTCATGAGCTTAAGACCGGACATCGAACCCGCTTCAGCTACCCTAAACCTTTGCAGGGCTAGAAAGGTCCTAATTTGTTTCTGTGGTTATAAACTGTACCGTGTTGTACATATGCGCATGTGTGTGCAAACCGTTGATGTTCAGTCTCTCTGTGTGCATGTGTAAATGTTTTGATTCACGGCTCCTGACCAGAGTGAAGAAGTGTGCTTTTTTGCACAAGTTGGAAAACGTCAACAGTGTGTGTGCCTCCCTCCAGACCACATTGGCATTCAGCATGCACGCACACACACACACACCCCCTGGTCTGCATCGCTACACCCCCACCAGCATGGGTGTAAATCACCGATCAGTGGAGGCAAGCGGAGAGGAGCGGGGGGAGGAGGAGGGAGGGGGGGGGTGGTGGAGGAACAGGGGGGGTGTGACATGATTTACAATGAGATCATTAACCTTGAGAGGCAGCCTGGCCTGTGCACTATAAACACGGTCTCTCAGACGGACACCTCTGTCTCAACCCCACAAACACAGCATCGCAGGCAGTCACACAACAAAGAGAAATCTACTTTTGTGTTTTGAAACCCCTATTCAGTATGTATACCTGTCCTCAACAAAAGGAGCCACTGTCGTACTCTGCACGAGAAATATCAATGACTTCTCAACACAAAACGCATTGTATTAATCACAGCAGTCATATTTATTTACTCACAATACCCAGCATGTCACAGACCTCTGGAAACAGATCTCCTTTACTATGTAACACCAGTAGACAGTTATTTTACAAAGATGCCAGAAAGTCTGCAGTGTCCTGTGCCAAACCCAGTGATAAAATAGTCCTCTGCACAATCACACTCAAAAACTGGCACAAAGACCCAGGGGAGACAGATTAAAAATAGCTCTTAAAAAGTGCATCTTTTACAATGATGTCACCTCAGCTTCTTAAAATAGAATATTGCAACAAACAGCAAAAATACGACATATGAAACAGCATTCACAATCCGTTTTTTGGCAATATGTGTTTTGTCCCCCCCCCCCCAGACAAAAAACACTGTCTCTTTTAAATGTCATCTACAAATGAACTAGCTTATACTGTGGTTTGCCATTTCATTATCTCACCCACGCAGTATAACATCCTCAATGAGTGAGCATCGAAACGCAAGTACAAATCAGAAAGATATGGATTTGTTGTATCTGTAGTGCAGCTGCTAGGTGCATGTCCCATATTGAACGTTTAGAATGAAGTCAAAAAGGAAACATGTGTACGATCCCTATTGTTCACATGCATAGTAGAGGTCAAAGTGCAAAACACATTTGCTCCAGAGGAACCCACTCACAGATACTGAATATTCTGACACCCTGCATTGAATTAAAGTCATTAACACACAACAACATGGGCCTGGTTCACAGCCCTGTACAGACTCAGTCCCAGTAACAGACATCTCAGCACACGATATGTAGTGGTCACATACACAGTCAATCCTCACAATGAAACAATCAAACGTCTACAGTAAAGCATTGTCTGGAGGAGTGTATTTAATCTACACGAGAGTTTTACTTCATGTTCTCTTCCTCCTCTTGAGCCAAATAGTAGCTCACCCACCTCAGAGGAGAGCAGCTAATGGGAGGCATTTGAAAATGTCAGATCCAGCTTAATGAGGTCTTCCCAGACTCTTGTGAGCAGAAGCCAACAGTCTCTTGGCAGAGGCCTAAGGCATATGGATGAACTTCAAAAGTGTGAACGGCCGTTCCTAATCTTCACCAAATCTTTCTTACAACTCTGTCGCCGTCACATATCTGACATTAACATTTGTAAACAAGAAGAAAGAAAAAAAATGTCAATCAAGTATGGTATGTAAAACTAGACTCTAACAGCAGCACACGTTTCAAACAGGGACCTCGAGGGGTGTAAAAGATGCTTAGTCCCAAACTGACCTCTAGACTTTTCCCCCTCTGCTAGAGGAGGCCGCAGCCTCGACCCGTCTCAGTTAACACTCCCCCACCCCGCCCAGCCAACACGGGCAGACAGGCAGGCCTGAGCCTCGGGCTGGGCCTGAGCCTCACAGAGCTCACCCTCTCCCTGCAGCTACACACCGTCACTGCCGTCGTAGACCACAGGCTTCTCTACACTCAGACGGTACAACACCTTCTTGGAGATGAACCTGAAACACACACACACAC
This sequence comes from Hypomesus transpacificus, assembly GCF_021917145.1. Lineage (NCBI taxonomy): Eukaryota > Metazoa > Chordata > Actinopteri > Osmeriformes > Osmeridae > Hypomesus > Hypomesus transpacificus. The sequence goes on from NC_061069.1 coordinate 11,107,214, forward strand.
ACACACACACACAGATAAACAAGGGGCCCAGTCAAGGTGCATCGAGGCAACGTGAACACCGTCTGGTTGGTAAATGACACATGGATGAGTGTAAATATGGCATTGACAAAGTAAGTGTGGAGGTACAGAATCACATATCTATCGCTGTGTGCGTGTCTGGAGGGGACTGACCTGGAGAAGGAGTTGTCGAAGATGAGCGTGTATTCCCCTGGGTTCCTCACCTTCAGCTCTCCCTGGATGGTCTCCTTGTGGGAGCTGCAGCGAGTCAGAGGGATCAGAACCTGGGGACAGACAGCAGGTCCAGGACAGACCCCTGGAGTCAGGTTTTTTCCCTTCAAGTTTTGCAAGAATATCAGATGATGCACATTCAGAGGGGCAGGAAGAACACTGTCTTTCCTGGTCTTGGGTGTCACAGTGTGTGTGTGTGTGCGTTTGGTACCTTAGCCTGGTCCAGCGGAATCTCGGTATCCTCCCGGTAGACCACGCTGAAGGATATGCTCTTGGGCTCAGACGTAAAAACCCAGCTGATCGTCGGCCCGGCGTTGCCCACGGCGATGGGGATGAGGCTGTAGCAACTTGACTTGACGAATAGCTCTCGGGACGAGTCCCCGAATCCTGTGATGTCATCCACAGAGAAGGGGACGCAGAGCCTATGGAAGGGCCAGACCCGGACATTAGCACGGACTGAACTCAAAGAAGCACCAACAAACCCTTGGATGATGTTAAAGAAAGATAACCCTTGGATGAAGTGAATGAAAGATAACCCCTGGGCGATGTCAATGAAAGATAACCCTTGGATGATGTTATTGAAAGATAACCCTTGGATGATGTTATTGAAAGATAACCCCTGGATGATGTTAGCGAGCGGAGACGGAGGGCGGTCAGACTCACGTGAGCTCGCCAGCCCTGAGCAGACAGATCTCAGCGTCCTGCACAGAAGCACTGAGGTCCTCGGCATCTTCAGAAGTGGTGTCGCCCACACTGGTGCTGCTGTTCCTGAGGACCACAATAACGACATAGCATTAGCTCCTTTTCCCAGCTTGAAAGACATTGGAGAGGTCTCCCTCTGTGTGTGTGTATGTTCTTACAGCTCTGCTGCCCCCTGTTGTCTGTGTCCGGGAGAGCAGGCAGTGGAGAAGGAGAGGTCGCTGTCGTACACCCCGTTCACCTCCTCCTCGGAGATGATGTCAAACACCCCGTCGTCTGGCGCTAAACCCTGCTCTGCTCCACACACCCAGAACATTTAGACACACACAGCGGACTCACTATTAACACATTCTACTCCACCTACCAGTTAACATTAGTGGTGCCTTTTTTTTCTCGACAGATCTCTCAAAAAACTGCATGTGTGTGTGTGAGAGTGTGTCATCTTTCAACTAGAAAGACTGATATTGTGTGTGTGTTTGAAGATGTGCTACCTGAGTGTTGCTTTCCTACCTGCTGTGCTGGAGGTGGTTCTTCCAGGCAGGGGGCCAAACGGAGGGTCTGGAGCGCTTCCCACGTCCTGCTGCGGGTGGCGCTCCACCACAGCGCTGTGCTGGCTGTAGCAGTCACGGCAGCACCGCTCTCTGGCGCCGCCCTGCTGGGTGCTCACTGTGTTGCTGCAGCAGTAGTAGCAGAACGGACGGCCGCACAACCTGGGAAAGGGGCCGTGTCCACAAATACTTGTACGAGAGGTATAGGTGTGTGTGTGCGCACACTACGAAAACGATACATCTAAGGGCTAATGTTATTGTGATCATGTTTCTACTACAAATGCCTTATCTGGGGACTTGAATGTAAGTAAACAAGACATGTTATTATCAAGGGGGAATTGACTTTCTGCATTGGCATCCAAATGGACTTGTTTGAAACATAAAAAAAAAGCTCTTAACTAACATTTGACTAGCGCAGGTGTGTGTGTGTGCATGCGTGACTGACCTGCAGTTGTGTTTGTGAAGCCACCAGCTGAACTGACTGTGGCAGCCCAGGCAGTAGTTGACGTCCCTCTCTGTCTCCTCGTCACGTAGCTTCTGCTCAAACTCCAGGGCGTCCGACTTCTGCCACAGAGCATCCTTCTCCCTGTAGGGGGAGCCACCACACACTGGTTAGAACAGGGGTTTCCACAACCCTGGTCTGCAGGGGCCACTGTCCTGTATGTTTTTGATGTTTCCCTGCTCCAACACACCTAATTTCAAATGAACGGGTCGTTTGCAAGCTCTGCAAAAACCTGATAACAACTACGCTACCTGCCAGTAGGTTTTTGCTCCAAACACACTATATTGACCTGATTCAACACCAGTCAACTGAATAACCAGCTAATTATTGGAATCAGGTGTGCTAGATTAGTGTTGAAGCAAAAACCTAAAGGCAGGTAAGCTCTCCGGGAACAGGGTTGAAGACCCCTGGTTTACAAGAATGACTCATCACAGTGATTCACATACCAACACTGTGAGCCGATGCCCTATTTAGCTGTGATGACTAAACAGGTAAGCCAAGACTGCTCCCAGACCAGGCGGAGAGCAGAGGGCGGAAGGAGGAGGGCGGAGGGAGGAGGGCGGATGTACCTGATGAGTTGGATGAGTCTCTCCTCCAGGTTGATCTTGGTGCGGTAGAGGTCATCCAGTTCAGCTGAGGTGCGCAGGTCCACGTTCTGTTTCTCCGTGGTGGCTCGATGAAGACGCTCGCTCAGGTCCTGACAGGCCCTCTCTGACCTAGCCAAGCTCTCTTCACACCTGAGAGGACACGCTCACAACTAGAATCAACCTGCTTTAAAACGATGGATTCTATGCTTTATGTATTCAGTATGTACTGGGACTGCAAGGCTCATGAGCCAGGGGCAAGTGGCAAAGTTTGGGTTGTTGGTGGTTTTTATAATAACTGAGAAAGCGGCAGTTAAATATAACTTTCGTAATAAAAGGTGGAGGAAAAGATTTTTGTGTGTTAATTACACCAACCCCCCTGCTATAAGCACATTTAAGATGTCAACACTACAGAGGGCCATGCAGTGTAGAGAGGCTACATACACACTGTTTTGTTTTTATTCATACTTAAAGACCCACCTAGTCAAGTTCCCTTTCAGCTGGTTTAGTTCCTCTTCCTTCTGAGAGACGTCATTCAGAGACTTGGCTAGTTCAGCATTCTTCTCTTCTATCGCCTGAGTATAGCTCTGGGTCTCGCTCTGTGGTTCATACCGGAGCAAGCAAGCCAACACAGAGATATCATGACAATACATCATGACTGCATTGCAACAGTCACAGCCAGTCCTGGTTCCCAGTGGTAAATTGTGAAACAACAGTTGATATTGGCAGAAGAAAATACTCTTGGCTTGTGTATAATGTAAAAGGTTGAAAGTAAAAGCCCTCACCTCCAGATGTTTTACTTTGGTCTCCATTTTTAACACCATGTCTTGCTCTGCTTCCAGCTGTGATCTGACTTCCTGAAACTCCTCCTTCATAACCTGGATGGAAACAACAATTTTAGTTATCCTCTTACCCTATAAACACGCCCAATAAAGACAACATTTTTAATCTCAATTTAGTGGAATGTAAATGATCAATCGTTTGTAAATAAGTAGCCATCAAGCAACTGGTGACTGTTAAGTCTAGATCTGGCAGTGATTTGTGGATTAGTTTCTGACTAACCAGGAGCTGCTTTTGGTGGTCTAGGGCTTGGGTGCTGGGCTGGACCCGGAGGGCCTGGATCTCCTCTGCCCCGGTCTCCTGCAGGCCCCTGGCCTCCCCCTCAGCCAGCCTCTCCTGGACCTGCTCCGTGGCCGACGGCAAGCCGTCCTCCCGGTGGAGCTGGGCCAGGAGGGACTGGTTCTCCTGACGGAGCCCCGCTATGGTGGCGTTGAGCCCGTCGGCATCCTTCTCAGCCTCTGCCTCCTCCAGCTCCTCCAGCCGGGTGGACACGCCCTCCCAGCGCAGGCGTGCCTCCTCGTTCTCCGCCGTCAGCTGACACACGTGAACGCCCAGCTCGGCCGTCTCCTGGTTGGCGAAGTGCAGCGCCTCCCTGGCCTCGCTGTTCTCCAGCGCCAGGGCCTCGTAGCGTCTCTTCAGGGCGTCCAGCTCCTCCCGGGTCAAGGTGACCTCCGCAGCGAGGCCGGCCCGAGCCTGGGCCTCGCCGTCGCGCTCGCGCCCCAGTGCCTCCTCTCGCTCCCTGGACCGGAGCAGCTCGTTCACGTGGCGCCGGTTCAGCTCCTCCACCTGGGCCTTGAGCTGCTCGGTCAGGGCGCGGAGGTCTTCTCGAGAGGCCTCCGTCACCTCCTGGAGGGCCTGGGTCTTCATGTGCTCATCAGACCCGGCCTGAAGCGCCGTGCGAAGCCCCACCACCTCTGCCTGGAGTCTGGCCACTTCCCGCTGGGTGAGATCCAGGTGAGCTTCAGAGAGCACTAGCCTGGAAGAAGCCTCCTGAACCTCCAGGGACAAGGCAGTTGGATCTTGGTTCTTGTCCCTGGACAGCTTCTCAGAGTGGGAGCTCTCCGCCGATCCCTTCTCCCTCTCCAGATCCCCGCTCCTGCGTTCCAGCTCTTCTGCCCTGGCTTGAAGAAGTTCACATTTTTGGGTTCTTTCGTGGAGCCGAGCCTCCGCTTCACCCAGCTTCTCCTGGAGGTCCGTCTGATGCCTCTCACACACCTTGAGGTTCTTCTCCATCTCCGAGGCCTTGGTTGTGACCGAGGCCAGTTCTACGTGGGCTAAGGCCGACTCCTTTTTCACCGCCGCCTCGACCTCCGTCAGGTTCTTGTTCTCCTGCTCGAGCTTCTTGAGCTTAGTCTCTGAGGCCTCTCTCTGTATAAGGGCTCTATGTACGCTCTCCTCCAAAGACAGGTTCTCATCCAGTAACCTCCTCTCCCTTTCCTCCACAGTCAACTGAGCTGCATCCAGCCGGAACTTGAGATGTTTCTCTGAGGCCCTCAGGGTAGCTAGCTGGTCATGCAGGGTTTGCTTAGTGTCCTGGTCCATGGCCTCAGTCCCAGCCCCGGAACGACAATAGCTCTGATTCTCTTGAGTTAGCTTCTCAGCGTGCTCTTCCAGTTGTCGGATTCTCGCTGAGCTTTCCGCCAGCTCTGTCTCCCTGGCTTTGAACTGCTCTCTCAGAACCTGAAGCTGATCCTCTAACGCTTCCCTCTGGCCGGCGCTGCCCTCAGAGCCCCTCGGCAGCAGCATGTCCTCCCTCTCCTCCTGCAGCCTCCTCTTCAGCTCCTCCGCTTGCCTCTCCCGGGCCTCCAGCGAGGCTTGCAGATCCTGCAGCTGGGCTCTCAGGTTCCCAGACTCCTTCTCTTTCAAGGAGAGCCCTCCCTGGATACGGCCGATGGCTCCCTGGAGGTCCTCGGCTCGTCTCAACATGGCGTCCTGCTCTTGCTGGTTTGCCGCCTTTAACTCTGCCAGTTTCTTCTCCAACACCTCCTCCCGGACGCTCAATTCCTGAGCTAGCTTGGTGGCGTGGCTCGACCTTTCCTCGGCCTCCCTCCTGGCCTCCAGCCTTTCTTCCTCAGCAGCTTTCAGCTTGTCCAGGAGCTCCTGGATCTTCCAGGCTGAGTCGCAGTAGCTGGCCGTCTGGTTGCCCTTCTCGTTCAGGGTGTCATCCAGCTTGGAGAGAAGCTCCATGTTCTTGTTCTCAGCCGCAGTCAATCTGGCCTGCAGTTCTCTTTGGAGTGCTCCTCCGCTGTCCCCGAGATCTTCGACCCACTCCCCTTTGGCTGTTTCTGGGTTCGCCTTGACCACTGAAGGTAGAGAGGGGTCTGTGATTGGCTCCCGCCTTGGGGGCGTGGTCTGAGAGGCCAGAAGCTGCCCTTCGAGGTCTTTGACCACACCCCTCAGCTCTGTCGTTTCATCCCCCAACTCGCGCACACGCTCCAGCAGCTCCTGTTGCCTCAGTTCTGATTGGTCAAGCTCAATGCGGAGGTCATCGGCTACACTGCAAGGGGAGGGCTCTCCCAGTTCTCCCAAGTCCCCCAGTAGGCTCTGTCCAAAGTCTGGGATGGGGAGGAACTGAGCCTTAAAGATAAACGATGGAACACCCAACAGTTAAATCTCTACACACTTCAAACCACGTCATGGATAATAGAATCAGAATAGTCTTTTTATTGCCATGGATGTTAGACTGTTGATAATACCTGAGAATAGTGCTAGTATGAAGAAAAACACAGTGGCTTCATCATATTATGTTGTAGGGTACCTGTGAGTAGCCGCTAACCAGGCTGTTGACACTGGAGCAGCGACTGGGAGCTTTCCACGGGTAAGCAGGAGAGTTAACTCCCAAAGTCCTCCTGCACAGACACATTACATTATTAATAATAATAATGTGTTCATCTGGCAGATGGTTTTATCCAAAGCAATGTGTTTAGGTGAATATATTGGCATGATGTGTGAGAGAGTCAAAAGTAAACACAAATGGCATTCATTTCCTTGGGTCTGAACTCTGAACTATTAAGGGAAAGCACAGCAGACAGTGCGTGTACAGTTCTTGTTTTGGGTCATCTTGGGTAGAAGGTTGTGCTAAAGAACATATATTTTTTATAGCATTGAAAAGATTTCCAGAGAATTCAGTACAGCTTAGAGCTAAACAGATGAAGATTCCAGGGAGAACAAAACCTTGACCAATAGGATGTGGTGATACACAGAAGTGGGTATGACATTTTGGCTAGATGTGGGGAAGTGGTTTGTTCTGTCTGTGCCCATGAACGACACACACAAACAAACAAACACACACACACACACCTTAAGGACGAGACAAATATTGAAAGGTAAATACCTGGCAAAGGTTGGCCAATCAGAATCTAGATCATGACCTCTGGCTGCTACATCAAAGTGGATCTCGTTGAGCTCATACAGATGGTTGATGATGTCAGCTGTGAGGTGAGACTTCAGGAAGGGACTGCGAGCATAGTACCAGTCACTGCATGAGGAGAGGGGGGACCAAGCACACACACACGCACACACACACACGTAATTTGAATTGGCAACCAGACCATACTGGCTCCCACAAGTGGGATCTGAAAGAGGAAGAAATCCTTAAAACACAATTACAGAAGAGGAACCAAACAACGAAAGAGAAATCAGAGAGTGGGTACATTTCTACAAAAATGCAATTACTAAGAATTATTATTATTTATTTGTTTTACCTACTGAAGCAAGAACATGTGTGACAGAGTAAGAGAGAGAAAAAGAGAGCCAAGAGGTTGTGAGAAAGAGAGAGAAGAGAGATTGTGTTACCAGGTTACTCTCTGGTTGATGAGACATTGTTGCAGGGTGTCGGCAAGCCGCTTGTGAACCAGAGAATATCGGATGAAGGCCCTGCCTTTCCCCAGGGATGTCTTAAGCTGGGACACAAACACACACATTAACAATGTAATCATTTAGCAGAAGCTTTCTTTCAAAGCAACATATAAATGGTAAGCACGGCAGATAATCAAGGTTCAGAAGAGTTAAGTTCAGACAATATTTCAGTGGTTACAGCCACACACACATACACAAATTAAACCATGGCTGAGAAGTTACTTTAAGTGTAAATCAGCTTATACCTCAAAATAAACGCTAAGTATAACAACTTAAAAGTTGCAGTTCAGTGTTCTGGTGGAGAAACCACAAGTTCCATGTGAATACTCTTTGATCTCCAAGTTCATCAACCAAACCAGAGTAGTCCTACTCCCCCTGTGACAGGTGGAGGGATCCAGGGACGGATGGACAGTAGGACTACATTAAGGTCACCAACACCATCAGAACACCAGACGGTCTATTCCTGACCTATCACAGCCTTATTTCATTATCACTTAATCTTTTTTTGTACCACTACAACACATCACAAAAGAAGTATGAGAACCAGGATTCCTGTAGTGGCTTCCCATGGGATAACCATGACCCAAACAATCACCATGAAAAAACGTTTAGCTACTATAGCAAGCCTTTACACTGACTCTCTTAGTTCAATGTAACTTATGTTTGTAATCTTATTCACTTGAACCAAACATATGTTGCATCTTCCCGAGAGAAGCCCAAAATTGTTTTTTTAGAAAGAGTGAGATTAATCTCTGTTATATCTACTCTCTGTTACTCACCGCGTCACAGTTCCCACAGAGAAGGCTGAGAGACGAGGGGAGCAGGTACGCAAGTACAACAATAAGCAAGTACACTTTAGCAGCTCTGACGCATTGAGCCCTACCTGGCCTGAACGAGAGCAACCTATTATTAGGCAGATACTGAGTGTCTTTGAGAGGGGTTAGGTGTATGTTCCTCAGGATTACCTCTGGGGTGGACTTAACAAAGCGGATCCCGTCGTTAGCTCCTTTGATCTTGGCCAGGCAGTCACAGAAGTAATCCCAGTAGTCCTTTCTGTTGCCCAGAAAAGTTGTCTTTTCTTTCTGGTCAAACTGGGAGCCCAAACCGAAAATGTGAATGTATATGTGTACAGCTGACAGTAAATGGTGAGACATGCTTGCAGTTTGAGTTAGGCCCAGGTCTTACACATAAGCATGAAGCCACTGTCATGACACAGAGGAACATTTTTCCGTCAATCCCAATTCATAGACAGAATATACACTCTTTAAAAAACACATTCATTTAATCTAAGTGCTACAGTACATTTTCATACCTGTAGTAGGTACTCTAATTTGTATGAAAACTTCTGCAGGTTGGGGCTGTCATCCGTGATTGGCTCACCACACTCCTTGTGTTCTTTGCATAGCTCTGCTACAACATCTACACATAAGAATGACAGTTAGCTTGATCGTTTTACAAACTGAATACAGCACTGATTACACGAAACCATCGTCACAATACTGGGAGTACACACTATATTAGATACCATGCAGATCTCTGATGATCCTTTTGAGTTGACTCTCCCCAACAGAAGCAGAAGCCATGATGAGGAGGGGGAGGAAGGGGGGCCCAGGGACTGAGGAACAAATACAAATGATTTAGATGAAGCATTACTAAATAAAAAGCAGGTCAAATATTTGTGTAAGATAGTGCTTTGTTGCTCCTTCAAAACTAACACATTATTTGATCTACATCCTGGAGACGCATCTCGTGACACCACTATTTTGGTTTGCCCATGATGGTGAATTCAGGATTTGTGTACGGTCAACAACAGTTGGTGAAGTGTTGCTGGGGTAAAATACTGACAATTATAATCTACATCATAAACAGGTTTCAACGTATTCCTTCATTTTTGGGAATCTTCTCAAGGCCCTACAACGAACTAGAAATTGATTGCCCAACATCTTTGTACTGGGTTTCCCCATTGACGTAACAAGTTGTTGACATTCTCTGTTTAAAAGAAAAACGAAGACACGGCAACCACGACGATGATACATTTAGTTAAGAAGGTTAAGAAACTGAATATCATGTCACAACTAGTGTAGAGAGGCTGGTGTAGACTAAAGCAACATATACTGGAATCATGCACCTGCTGTTAGAAAATAGGTTTACGGGCCTACACGACTAAACCCGAACATGCTTCGGACTAATGACTATCAGCCTACTTAAAATACGCATTTCTGATGTTATTATGAATTCAAAGTTGAGTACAAAATTGTAAAATCAGACGTTAACGTACTTGATGTTTCAAATCTTCCCGACAGCCAAGTGAAAAGGCAAGAGTGAACATGCTAGCACAAAGGCGGGCGTTTCTCAGGATTGACACCCAATGGCTACATTGGACTACCAACACCAAACGATAGTTTGGTTGCAGAGTAAATCTTGTATAAATGGACAAGCAGTTATAGAAGAAAAAAAAGGGGGGGGGGGGGGGGCGTACAATTTATACAGAAATGGTTTTATAATACGGGATGTTTTCAAAGCTTTTTTATTGGAGATTTTTGGAAGCGATGATAATAATGAATGCATATCGGAGGTAAAAGCAGCACGTTCAGTAACATGACCCAGCAACTACTAACAGTATATTTGACAAAACTCTTTGTCCTCTGTTTTATTATGATCATGATCAACTAATTAAAGGAAATATCATTCAATGATCATGGACATTCAAATTTGCATATTGATGCATTCACTTAATAAATTATGAGACATTGCTTTCCCCAACACGAAAGTAGATAAGCTGTTTTTTAAGTAGCCTAAAGTAAAACCGGTATATTGGCATTGGTATTGGCAATACTGGCCCTGTAGGCCTATTTACTTGGTATCGGATCGATACAACATTTTGCGCATCCCCTATTGCAGAGTAGGCTGTGTACATAAATCCAGAACCCTGCTTTTTCGACTTCTTCTAGATCTGCGTGTTTGGCCACCCAGTTTTAAAATTGTAAAATGTAAGTAGCCTACACCCGTGAGAAAAACTGGCCCAGCTGCAATGGACGCAAGCACAACTCACAATTTCCCCAGTTAAGATCTATAGCAGGAGTTTTCAACTGGTTTTGTCCCAGGGACCACCATTCTTACTAGAAAGTAATCCGCGGCCCACTGATGTGCCTGCGCACGTGTGCGACTACGTGTGTGGGTGTGCGTGCGTGCATGTGGATAGAAGGAAGTTCATTTTGTTTTCCTTGTAGCTATTATTTAATAACCTCAAAGAAATCTAGATATATCTACTTAAAAACCTCAAACAATATACATAGAATCTGAAAAATTGAAATGTGTATGTGAGATTCTGAACAATTTTGAAAAATATGTGTAAAAAAACAACAGAAATTGTTGATTTTCAGTGGGAACGGGAACTAGACCTTACTGTTACCTGTATTTGGAGAACAGACACCCTGTATCATCTGACTTAAAGGTGTTAACGTATTTGAGTATACTGTGCTTTGGCTACAGATCCTCACATTACACACTGTGTGAAAGAGGACAACAGCATTTTCAGAGGTAAATAACCCATGAAATAAATGACTAAATGATGCTTCATCCCATGATAATGTTTTAATGAATTGCTTTTCTTTTCAAGGAACATGTATACTGAAGGTCAAGATCTGACTACTCCAGCTGATTACTACAATAATTATTATGAGGATGAAATACATGAACCAAATTGTTACTGGTTTGAAAAAAACACAATCCAATGGCTTTACTGGATTGTGTTTGTGCTCAGTTTGTTCAGCAACATCCTAGTGCTAGTCATTCTAGCCAAATATGAGAACCTCAGGTCCTTGACCAACACATTGATCATGAACCTGGCTTTGTCCGATCTGATCTTCACAGTGGGGCTGCCCTTCTGGGGTGAATACCATAAGGGTGGCTGGATATGGGGTGAGCCTACCTGTAAAGCTGTCAGCTTCATGTTCTCTGTGGGGTTTTACAGCAGTGGTTTCTTTCTGATAGTGATGACAGTTCAGCGCTACCTGGCTGTCATCTTTCCCCTGTCAGATATATTGTGGACCAGGAGCTGTTTCAGCCTTCTCGTCTCCATGGGGATCTGGGCTGTGAGTGTCTTGGCAGCTACGCCAGCAGTCATCTTCAGCGAAGTCCAGACTGAAGAGATTGAAGAGAAAACTCATTGTGGGTATATGGATCCCGTCTGGAGGTCGTGGGGATTTTATCAGGAGAATGCTCTTTTTGTTGTGTCCTTTTTAGTGTTTTGTTTTTGCTATGGTCAAATACTGTTACGGCTACTTAAACCCAGCCCAACCAGGAGCAAAAGAAGATACCGGACTGTCAAACTGATATTTTGCCTGTTTGTTGCTTTCTTTGTGGTATGGGCACCATACAATGTGGTCACATTTATGAGGACTCTCTTTATTTATCAGTCTCAGGAAAATGCTTCGGTCAACTCAGTCAAACTCCGGGATGCCAATAATTACAGAGCAAAGTTAGACTGTCTCTTCTATGTCTTCCGGTTCATTTCCTGTTTACACTGTTGCCTAAACCCTGTTTTCTATGTGTTTCTTGGAGTGAAATTTAAAAATCACTTGAAGAAAATGTTGCAGAGTTTGTGTCAGAAAGGCAACCGTCCAAGCTACAGGAACCATAGGCTCACAATCACATCCATTACTAGTGGCGAGGAGCTCTCGTTGTAGGTGAGAGAAAGGGTTTGATGTACCCAGGCAGGGGAAGAGCTTAATTTCTTTCTGAAATGCGTTTCAATCAAAAGAGCTCAGTGTGGGTTTGATAACATCTACTCACTGCATGCTACAGAAAGCTTTTCAATTATTTGTGCATCTCACCTTTGACCTCTTTATTTTTCCTTTTGCTCTGATGCTTTTTTGGATAATATAATATGAGAATTAAATCTGTAATAACAATTCTAAATAATTATTGTGATGTGATATGTAAAACAATAAAGTAGTTCCACAATTTCTGCATGTGAAATAAAAAGAAATACCATCTGAGCTGTGTGCTGTGCAGTGCTATTTAATAGAACTGTTTCACATTTAGAAATGTACTGTCAAATAAAGATGCTTCTGGATTGTCATGATACTCGTTCTCATTTGTTAAATGCATACTCTTTTGTTATTGTTAAAAACATTGGTCAATAAAGATATTTAGACAGAGGAGTGAATTGACTTAAACTACTATCATGACGTATGTGTACATTTTTTGCGGTGGCCAAAAAGTTCCCATTCTGAAATGATTTCATCAGCAATATGGTTTTGAGCAAGTTGTTATACAGGCTAAAAAGAATACTGCTGTGCCAGACGCAGCTCAACCACATTGAACCCAAATGTGGTTGAGCAGAAGCGCAACACCCAAGGAATGTTCCTCTTTGTCTTAACCTCAAGCCTTGCTTATATATGCAGACTTTTCTCTTTGCAGTGCATGTATGAGGATCAGGTGGCAAGAACTGTTGCAGACGAAGCATGAAACATTCCACAAGCTTTAGACTGACTAACTGACATTCAAAGGTGACAGACTTCCGCCTCCACATGGGGGAGACAAAATAATTGTCTTCAACCTGTAAGTTTGTTCATAACATTACCTTTTGATGACCTTTTACTGTGACGTTTCCGACAACTCTGAACCAAGTCAGACTTGTTTCCTTGCTGGCAAGAAATCTATTGAACCTATTCAATTGAAAAACTATTGTTCAAAAAAAAAGTTCAAACTATTGAACTTTTCCTGAACCCGACGACTCTGTGCACTTCTTGATAAAGAGATTTACCTAACAGAACAGCTTGGTATTGTATGTCCTTTTTCTCTATGAGGACATAAAGAAGGTCACCAACTTGTTTGTCCTGTCTTGCCACCTCTGACCTCCTCTTTGCCATCACACTCCCCTTCTGGCCAATCTACTTTCTGAACCACTGGATCTTCGGCGACTTTACATGTAAACTTGTAATTGGGATCTACTTTGTGGGTTTCTAAAGCAGTGTGATACTCCTGACCCCCATGACCATTTACAGATTTGTGACTGTGGTATTGAACTGGCCTCGTGGCCCCAGTAAGGGCGAGGTGTGCATGGGGGGCATGTTTGACAGCCTGGGCTATCAGTATTGCGGCCTCCATTGGTGATGCCATAAATTCAAAGGTGGCGCAACTGGAGACAATTGATAAATTCAGCTGTAATGCTAAATCCAGCAACTTTGAGGCCCCTGGAGGGATGGTGGGCAACTATCTCAGAATCAGAATCAGAAGTATTTTATTCGCCATGAATGTTTGCACAAACAAGGAATTTACTTTGGCAGGGAGGTGCATACATTAAACATATAGGAATATTGAAACTTAAATATGTGGACTAACTATACAAAATGAGCAAAGTCTAGCTAATACTAAGGGGGTTTAGCTAATACTAAGGGGAATAACAAATAAAATATATAAGTAACCTAATTTACAATCTAACCTAAAAATACAGATAGTGCAACCGATACAATAAATACAATACAATAGTATTGTATGTCTCCAGGTCATTCTGCTGTTTTTCCTCACTCTAGTCATCATCGTCTTCTGCTACTCTGCCATTCTCTGGAAATAACTGAAGGTTGCCACCAAAATTCGAACCAGGGAAAAGCACAGGACTGTAATGGCTGTAATGTACAATTGTTGTAACTATCTTGTGTGCTGGGCTCCTTATTGTATACTTATAATTCTTATGTCAGTACTGACACCTGAACTCTGTGATGTTAAATTATACATTGCCATTGAAATTTGTAGCATCTTGGCCTATTTACACTGTTGTGTGAACCCAATCCTTTATGTGTTCTCGCAAGAATTCAGGAAGCATTTGTTCAGCCTTCTTCACTGTCAGTCTGTTGAGACATAAACCAGAGGTAGAGACGTCTTGGTCAGAGCAACTTCCGAGGCATCCAGTGCACACTGTACAATGGTTGGATACTCAAGAATGGTGAGCCTTTTTAGGTGTAGGGGACTCATGAATTTAATATTTATTTGCATATCTTACTTAGCAATCAAAAGCTTGAACTCAAAAACGAGTGCTGTATTAATTTGTGAATTAATTTTACTGGTCAAAAATAATAGATGATATTGGAAATATCATCTATTATGATGCTACTGTATGTCAAGTCTCTGAGAGAACAAGCAATACATTTATTTTTCTGTTCTATTAATGTGTGTGTGTGTGAGACTTAAATCTGTTTTACAATTGGATTATAAGGAAGATGAAGTAATACTCAAAACGATTATTATTGTTTTGTAAGCTGACCGCTGAACAGCAGATGCACAGAAAATGTTCTAGAGATGTTCAGAAAAACACTGTGCAGATGAAGTGACACCTCTACAGTGCACATGGTCAGATTTACTCACGGTACAATTTGGAATTATATTCATATATTATATCTGAGCTCAGTAATTTATGCACTTAACGCTTTTATTGTTTTTTGAGTTGCATATCCATGTTTTTTTAGTTTTTACAGTTGCATATCCATAATAAATTGCCATGGCATTTTTGTTGATTTTTTTGATAGTCTGTCTTCGACAATCAAATTGATGTAAGACAGCAAGGCCAATAGATAGATATTTTTAAATTTGGTAATATTGAGTGCACAATCATTAGCAATGATGAGATTTAAATGTGTATTAATTTCCAATTTTCTTCAGACCACTGAAATGTAATTATTCTTTTCTTTTTTAATCAGAATTGCAAACCAGTTTACAAGCCCTTCGTGAAATTGTCAAATGGAGTACAGTTATGAGAATGCAAACGACAGCACTCAATACTACGATAATTACAGCACTGACTCATATGGCCATTTTCAGCCTGACTCAGATGGCCATTTTCAGCCTGACTCAGATGGCCATTTTCAGCCTGACTCAGATGGCCATTTTCAGCCTGACTCAGATGGCCATTTTCAATTTGGACTGTTTTCCACCGTGTGCTACAGTCTCATCTTCGGTCTCAGCCTACCTGGAAACTGCTTCCTCCTTTACGGTCTGCTACAAACGAGAGGATGGCGTACAGCTTCAGACTTCCTCCTTCTCAATCTCACAACCTCTGACCTCATCTTTACCTTAACCCTGCCCTTCTTCGCCGTCTACCACCTCCATGGCTGGTTGTTTGGAGAGTGGGCCTGCAGGCTGGCGAGCGGAGCCCTCTTCCTGGGTTTCTACAGCTACATGTCCTTCCTGACAGCGCTGGCAGTGGATCGGTACGTTGCAATAGTGCTTGCTGTGTCCACGTCCATCCAGGCCAAACGTATGTTTTGTGTCCGTCTGACAACAGCTGTGCTCTGGGTCTTCTGTGTGGCGGCTTGTCTTTTAGAGGTGGTGTACACAGAGACCAGAGATGGCTTTGATGGAGAAATAGGCTGTGTTTCTACAATGCAGGGAAACGTGGAGATCTTCAGTTACTTTCTCCAGATATTCGTATTTTTCCTGTTACCCTTCCTTGTTATAACTTTTTGTTATGTTCGCATCTGTGCCACTGTTTCACACAGTGGACTCAGGGGGCGCAACAAGTCGATCAAACTGATTTGGGGGATTGTAGTGGGGTTTTTTGTCTGCTGGGCACCGTATAATGTTATGCTCTTCCTCCATTGCTTGAGATTGCTTGGCGACTATATGCCGAACACAGCAGTTTCGGATGAGGCGTTTATAGTTGCATATTACATCTGTCACACTCTGGCTTACAGCCACTGCTGTCTCAACCCACTGTTAAATGTGTTTGGAGGGCAGAAATATAGGAGAAATCTTCCTTCATCGTTTTGCAGTTTCTGTCTATCTACAGGAAACCAGAGATCCATCTCTCATACAAGTCAAACCTGGGTATGATGCCAATAAAAAATACACTGAGTTTTGGCCAATGTCTTTACACAGACTGACAAAGAACGCATGATGCTGATTCATGGGGGGACTTCAACACAAAAGCATTTAAAAAAATGCAGAAGTGAAAATGTGACTGGCTGTACTGATTTCTATGCAACAGTAAATGGTTCCAAGACTTAACAGTGTTATTTTAAAATGTACATTGATGCCTTTTTAGTCATTCGACTGGTGTCACTCCTATTAGTGACATTAGAAGATTGAATTAAGTTGCCCCTGACCAAGTCTAGTTCTGAAATGTAATGATGCATGTGATGTCATTATGTGAAAGGATTAGTCATGTTAATTTGCCGTCTGAGTAAGACACATGGATTGTGTCACTATGTAACCCAGTGTGGATGTCTCCATGGCTGTAGAAAGAGATACAGGGTGAATTGGGAGAGCTCTCTGGCCCACCGGCACCACAAAGCTCTCTCATGGGAAGATGAATCCTAATTAACTAAACCATCTACTGTTCACGCATGGATATGTGTCAAGGGCAGAGCAGTCCTAAGCAAGCAAGCTCAACCATCCATCTCCAAGCACTTGGGGCATGTTCACTGTAATATTAGGCTTTTATACAAAATATACAAAATAAAATAAAATATATATTTCAAAAGGCTCAAATGAAGTAAAGCGTGCTTGCACTACTTATAATGAATTGTATCCACTATCCTACCTACCCCCAAGTTACTGTAGGACAACCTTCTCTCACAGTATTTCTTGTGTCTTGGCAAATCTGTTGTTGTTCTGTCCTGTTTTTTTTGCCAGGAGCTAAACAGATGTTGTTTTCCAGTTGGTTGCTTCTCCTACCAGCGCCTCTTTCCTCTCTGCCCCCAACAACCACGCCTCTCTCCTGGGCAACTTTCTGCCACAACCCTCCTTTTCACATTTATGTATTAACTTAATTCCAATTATTGGTAACAATAATTACTCCCCAACCATATGTGTGTCATAGAGATTTGTGGAAACCTATGTCTGCTCTGCATTTATAGCTAATAAAATGTTCATCTCAAATTCATCTTAAATGCGTGTAAATCAATTGAGCGTGTCATTCACATCATTATAAATGAAACATGTATTAAATATACATATGTCCTAGACATACATGAGTTAATCCATTGCATACTGGACACATGATGCTGCATGAGTCAGTTAAACATTACATAGGTGGTCCTGAGGTTATTTACTGTAAATACAGAACAAGGATTCATGTGTAATTATTTATGCTACTATATACACTAACAATCATACCTCTACACAGTACAGTATGTTTAACATTAAGTGATTTTGCTATTCATCCATATATCATGTAATTTTGATTGAAGTTGCTATAGGTTAGTCATTCATTCATACACTGTAAATTTATGGAAAAAAACAAGTCATGTACATTCATAGTCACACTCACATACATTTGAATTGCACACTTTGAATTTCCTTGAATCCGACATTTGGAACGTAATGATATATTGATATATACATCAAACAAATAAAAAAGATTTGCACCAAAACTGTGAACAATTTGGCCTTTAGAATTGCTATTTTCAAAAAGATATATTTAGTGCAAAGAAATATCATAAGATTAAACAAAATATGCAATAATAGTGTATATTAACTTGCTTTTTTAAATAAAACAAGGAAAGTAATGCCACTTCTGAAGAATTGCATTTCTCAGGTGTACCCCACATAAAGACAAAGCTGGTATACCAAATTACCCCAGTAGAGGGACCTAGTTGACTGGAGAAAATAGACTTGTTGGACCCAAAGCCAGGCTCATTGAATGAGGTATTAAATGTATTTTCCAGGACTGGAAAACCAACTGAAAGACAGTCCTATCCCAGTAGCGTGTCACAAACTTTAAATCAAAGGGTTTTTCAATTCCTGATAATACTTTTTATTTCATCAGCGTAAAAGTATTGTCTTTTCTTTTTTTTTCTAACATACTTTAGTGTACATAGAAACTACACAACAGCATGAAAAGAAATACTATAATAATAATACAAAAGAACATAATGGCCTACTATTTCAAAGCTGGTAAAGCTCAAAATCTCTCAGCACACTTCTGGGTCAAATTAAGGTTACTATGCCGGCTGTTATCAAATGGAAGACGTGATAAACAACCATAGACATGAGACTTAATTAAACAAATCAAACATCTGCTTGTTCAGAGTAGTGGTACTGTATAGCTGTCTCACAGGGTGCAGACAGTATTGTTGCATCCATCTGTGTTTCTTGTCTGATCTCAACTTTTGTTATGACCCTAGAATGTGTCTTATTAGACGCAACTAATTAATTCAAGTGTGCGGTACAGTACATGTCCCATTCCACCACAAACTAAACTTTGTCCTCTTCACAGGAGGGAACCATCCATTCTCTCCACATTCATTCACTATTCTGTCTTCATATCATATTGTGCTTCTCTGCCAGACCTTTGGGGAATCATGACAGGTACACTGAAGTGGTTCTGGAGCTTTCCATCTGTGTCCCCCTCCATCCCTTCGTTTTATCACTCTCTCCTTATCTCTCCTTTCGAGCACAACTTTCCAAAAAGTGGACCTAAGTGATTTTGAATGGCGCAGTGCATGACTAATGGTTGAAACATGTTAAAATCATTGCAGAAATGTCCTTGGGAAGACAAATGAATTTTCAGCCGAATAATTAACTTAATTAACAATTTGCATGCATATTCATCAGGGCCATTGAAGACTTTCCAGCCCAGCTTGATGAACGTTGCTATGTAATAACCAACTCATTTACATTCTGCCATCTACTGCCATTTGTGTGGATTACCAAAAAGGGGAAAGTAAAGAATGCCTATAGGTGTGTGTGTGTGTGCATGGGTGTGTGTGTGTGGAGGGGGGAGGGGGGTGGTCATGTGTGTGCACATTCAGTCTTTCCTCCGTACATGTCACACTGAAAGCTTGATGAATTGATTTGACATGCAGGTATGCGCGATACAATCCAGCCCAGCTGCCAAGCATCCGCTTGTGCACACTCACCCCACACATGCAACACACGCATACAACACACACACACACACAGACACACACGCACCAGAAAACACACCTGACAGTCCCATACCCTTGTCTCCGTGAATGTGACCGGTATAGGGCCTGTGAGTGTGTGTGTGATGTGTCACGCCCATAACTCCTTGCACATCCCTCTCCCCCTATGGTGGGCAGTCCTTGGCACAGATCCTGAGTCGTAACTCTCCTGGGTTGCCAGACTGCACCAGCCCCATCCCCTCCCGTCTCTGCAGGGCAATCTTTAAAAGCAGCAAGGTGTGACGGCACAGACTGGCAGCTTGGCAACCGTGCCCGAGGACACCAGCACTCTGGCAGCTATGAAGGGGTACCATCACATGGGCTCAGCTCACTAATACCATACGTGTGTGTGTGTGTGTTTGTGAGAGTGTGTGTGTGTGTGTGTTTGGGGGTGGGGGGGTGGGGGTTAACATCCCATGTGCTGTCAATGCCAAGCAAAGACAAAGGAATTCATTAGGACATCCGATTATTTCTAAAACTGATTTTTAGGGATCTCTTTCAAATAAAGACTTTATTAATTTAAGATGTCAAAAATATAGATGAGCTGTTCACCAGTTGTCTTGATTACATGTTAAACATTCAAAAAGCCACATTTATATTCAGAAAATGTGCAGAAATGTTAATTGCTTGTATTAACAACATTTCACTTTTTATTATTGCGTGTCTGTACTCCAGTTTGGCAGTCCGTTGCCTTGTTACTAGAAAGTACTTCTTGTTTACTGACTGGAAAAATGCTGCCCCAGTAATAACCCACACCAAGCACCACTACAAAATAAAGGAAGACAAAATGATTTACACCTTCTAAAGTCAATATGGTGTAATTCCTCAAGATTTCGTGAACAGCAATTATCACGTTGATCAGCCAATCCACAGTTAAAAACAGACGCTTGGAAAAAAAGCATTTCACCTGACACACATGAAGCTTGTGATATTTGCATACTTTTTTTCCTTGCAGCTACGCTTCTCCTACGCTGTTTCATGCAGGGTTAGGTGTGACACTTGCAGTTTCTCTCATACCCAGACGTGTGAAAGTGAATTGTGAGAGTTATTAGCCTGTCTTGTTCAAGTATGTTTTGACAGGAACTTGCAGTGGAACCACTGAACTGGTATTTGACATTGTCAGTTTTGAGAATTAGTTTGTATTTACTGGTGTAGCATCACACTACAGATAGGCATTGGCAACTCTACTCAACAAGGCAGTTGTGTTAAAAGATCATGAACAAGCCTTCAACAACTCAAATTGAAATCATTATTTTCCTCTGTGTTTTCTCTAATCTTCTACAATTTCACACTTCCACTGAAGCAAGACCAACACAAAACAACTGTTGTGGGCCATTAAACTGACCTTCATGGAGGCCATGTTAAAAAAAAAATGGCGTCTGTCATGCAGGCTTGAAAAAAACAAAAAAACAGTTTGTTGTTCTCTCCTCATCAACACATGAGGAGAAAGTCTTAGACAATAAAACATTGTTTGAACTTCAAGGGTTAGTGTATAGCACAGTCATCTTTTGATGGTTAAATCAACATGGGAATGCTGTACACTCACTGAGCCCTTCAGCATACCGCACATAGCATTGATGCTAGAATAAAGTGGTTTCTTATGCCACCCATGGCTAAGAGTGTATGTGAACATGAAAGATTTAAGATATGCAGGCTTGAAGTCCCCTCTTTATGTAAGCAACATAGACCTTCTCCCCCCCTGGTCTCCCTAATAATCTGTGTGTGTGTGTGGGTGTGTGTTGTGTGTGCGTGTCTGTGTGTGTGTCGTGCGTGTATGTGCGTGTGAGCATGTGTGAGGCTATGTAATTGGTTATGGCTTCATGGCTGTGCTAGTATTTGTTTTCCCATACATTATTGTTAGCATCAGTAGTTTGACCTCTGGCGAGGGAACTGAAAAAAGCCAAGCTCATCAGTGACAGACAATAGACATTGCATTTACAGTAAAGGACTATTTTAGTTGACACTTATACTAAACAAATGTAAAATTCCTCAAACACGTGTGCGCATGTGTTTGTGCGAGCGTGTATAGGTGTGCGTGCGTGTGGGCGTGCGTGTGTGTGTGTGCGTGTCACCCTTCTCCTGGGGAGAGGTGCATGTGGCACCGTATCGTTTGATGCGGCAATTGATGGAAAAGTTCTGAAGAAAGTCCCAAAGCCTCAGAGGAATTTGATTACCTCCATCCATTATCTGCACAGTGAGCGATCGCGAGGCTCGCCATCTGTCATCCGTTTCATTTGCATCGTCAACACCTGCCCTGCCTGTTTATGCCTTCACTTTTTATAACCAGCCTTTCAAAGCACGGGAAAATGCAGACTTATTCTAAGTGCATTAATTTGTAGTTTCAAAGAACGTAGAGAAAAGCAACAACCTCGAATGGTTCATGTGCAATAAAACTTTTATAGACAAAAAAAATCCCTTTCATAATAGCATTTAGAGTAATGATAAGATTTGGGGAAGTAACAATAGATTGATGAATGGATAGATTTGCGACAGACAGACAGACAGACAGATGGATGGATAGGGAGCCAGCTAGCCAATCTGACAGACGGACGGACGGGCGGACAGATAGATAGATAGGTAGGTAGATAGATAAAATCCTGTTTATTCCACTGCCCCCCCTCCTCCTCTCTGTTTCCCCAGGTGGTAGCGATGGCTGCGGGGCCCATTAGCAGCAGAATTTCTGCCTCCAGCAGGCCGCGCGTGTACCCTGTGACACATTTTTGGATCGGCACCAAGATTCTCCCCCTGAGCAGACAGCTCACTTCCCTCCCATGTCTGCAGTAGGGAGATGGGGAAGGGAGGGGAGGGAGGGGGAGAGAGAGGGGAGGAGGAGGCCCCCAGACCAGCGCCAGTCCCACAGGAACAGGTTGAGGCTGACGAAGTCGGTTCGGGACAGATTGGCGGTGCTGCAGTATGAGATGGAATATTAACAAGGAGAATGTTTCAGAAATGAAATGTTGTTAACGATGGGAGGAAGGACTCTGTGTGTGTTGATGGTGATGTGTGTGTGTGTGGTGCCTAGTGATGTGTGTGTCTGTGTGTTTGTGTGTGTGTGTGTGTGTGTGTGTGTATGTGTGTGGTGATGGTGATGTGTGTGTCTGTGTGTGTGTGTGTGTGTGTATGTGTGTGGTGATGGTGATGTGTGTGTGGTGCATGGTGCCTCTGAGTGGAAATGGCTACACACACAGGCCTGCTTGGGTTCATCTTCATAGACCTGCACATCAAAATGTTTATAATTCAGAATGAGGACTTTAATAACTGGATACTAACTATACATGCATGAATAGTTACATGTAAGATGCTCAGGAAATTAATACAAGTTATCACGTTTAATGCTGGTTCTTTTTCATTCTTGTGTTGGTTTTGGTTAATAGAACACCTTAATCTCAGTTCGACTTATGCTGGTGAGTGTAAGGCCATGTCACACACAAAAAAAGCACAGACACACATACCCACGCCCGCATGCACAGAAATCTCTCCAGGCTGGCAGATGCTTGGAGGCCGAGGTGATGCAGTGGTAGATAGGTGAAAGCACGAGAGCAACTGTGCCCACTAACATCACCTCTGTGTCTCCCTTGAAATAGAGTGTTGCTGGGGTGTCGGAGGATCACACTCCTGCATCCTTTCCACCTGCTCCATACACCAAACCCTGAAAAATCTGCTCCTCTATATGCATAAACACACACACCCTACCCTACATGCCTCTATGCTCACTCACTCACTCTTTCTCTCACACACTTACAGACACACACACATACGCGCACACACACACACACACACACACACACACACTGCAAGACAAAGAAAGCCTGATAGGTGATATAGTAACAGATGTTTCGCTCATGTTGAACACATTTTCCAAAAAAGAAAATAGTTTTGCCTGTGACTTCAAAAAGTAATATAATGCTATCAAAGTTACAAAACAAATTTACCTTTCAGTCACAGAGAAACCCTCTTTACACCAGTCAGACACCACGTTAATATCCTTAAATTAGGTACTTGCATAGAAGAAAACCAGTCATAATACCAATATTTATTTAGTCTCACTAAACATTATAATGAATTCCTCCCTCCCTCATTTTTCCTTCAGGCCAACATGTGCCCTGTTTCTCTTTCCTCCGTCATTCGTCCCTCTCCTCTTTTCTATAACCTCTACGTGCCAAGTTCAGAACCCCCCAAAAAAGTTGGTCTCAGAAGTGGGCCTGTTGCCAGAATGACTGATACCCAATCTGAAATGCTAATGAGATCTTGGCCGGTGGTACGGTGTCAGCCAGTCCTCCTCCACGGCGCGAATCACCTGCACCCCCGATCTCTCTCTCGCTCTCTGTTTGTCTGTCTCTCTCGGTGATCGTTTTCCGAGGGGGGCTCAGCTCCTTAAATCCGACTAATTAAAACACCAAATCCCCCTGCTTCACTCGCACCTCCCATACCCTCTCTCACAGCCTCCTCCTAACACTCTCGCCTCATTCCGCAGGAGAAATGATTATTGGGACTTTAATGGACAGCGTTTTCCCAGGCTGGACAATCTGGGCCCTGGGAATCTAGGCTTTACTTATATATAGTCAGCATGGCCGGAAGGACTTTCTCAACAGCGCTCGTAATTTGCTTTAGTGTTCAAGACAACTACATTTATTTAATCATTTGAGTTTATCTTTGTGGTTTACACAATGCACACGGACGTATTTAATTTTCCCAAGCTGTGATATCTCCTATAACTAAAATAATTACCATATTGCCCCCCCCCCCCCCCTTGCCAACAACACACACATAAGCCTCCACACCACCATCTCTCCATTCCTCTCCCCTCACCTCCCACTCCTACACAGCAATGGGCCATATGCTCCCTCACACTCTCGTTCGGTCTAACGAGCTGAACGAGAGAGAAGGAGCACGTGTACACGTTTGACCCCGCGCTAAACTGCACACAGCACCCGCATGGCAGTGTCGCATCCCCTCCTCCTCTGCCTTCTCCGCAAACACACACAAAAACACACACACACGCACACACACAATGGAGGAACTCTCAAGGGAGCTTTAAACGCCCACAAGCTAACAACACTAGCCCCCCACCACCACCACCACCACCACCACCGCATACTGGCAGGCAGTACAAGACTGACAAGATGAGGGGAGGGGGTGAGAGAATGAGAGATTGATGGTGGGAGTAGTAGATTCCATGGGGGGCCGCAATGATCCTCACTAGATACACTTGACTTTACGAACAGGGAAACAGAGTGGTCAAAAATAATTTTTTGTTGACTATTTTCTCTCTCTCTCTCTCTCTCTCTCTCTCTCTCTCTCTCTCTCTCTCTCGCTCTCGCTGTCTCTGTCTCTGTCTCTGTCTCTGTCTCTGTCTCTGTCTCTGTCTCTGTCTCTGTCTCTGTCTCTGTCTCTCTCTCTTAAATAGACCTAACTTTCTTTTAAAGATGCCACTTGCGCAATGTTGAACACATCGTGTCAAAATGTCATCATCTTACCCATTTTGACAAAAGTCTTCACCCCTTCAATCAAATCACATTTAGTAAATTAATGTGATTTTTCAGTTCACAACAACAGAGCTGACATGCTCCTATAACTAAGCCCTTGGATGCCTATTTTTAGTATTTTCTCCAACAGTTTACTGCTTTTTAAGTAACACAAACTTACTTGGGCTATAAGGCATATTGTATCACTTGTGTTTTATTGCGTGACCTGTAAAAAGTAGTCACCAAGATAATTTGGTTAATTGAGAGAACACCGTAGATTTTATTCCAGACGCATTTTTTTCTAACCAGCAAGACTGCTCATTCTCAAGGGATTTGTTGTCTCACTCTCTCTCTCCTGTTGAGGGGAAAAATGAGAAGAGAGGAGAGGGACCGACAGGCTGTCTCTTGCTGGCTGGCATCCAGCTACCTTGGCCAAAACGCCTAGCGCGTCTGCTTGTCGTCGCGTGTCATTCATCAAGTCAAATTAAACTATTTTAAAACATATTAGAATGTTTTCAGCTGATTCTGTTTACTTCGTCTTAGCCCCATACGTAAAAAAATAGTTTAATGAAATGTAAGTTTATCGAAGTGCTCATTTTCGAATATTTCTAGCCACAACATCAGGTTAGCAGTTTTGAAATCTTGAAAAAGATTTTGAATAGCCTACAACGTAATATTTTATGATTCGTGGACTGGGTGAACTAAGATGTGATGAAGAAAAGAACAAGAGTTTGTTCCTTTATCAGAGGGGACATGTTGAATTTGAGGCAGTGGCAATTTAGGGGTGCTCAAGCACCTAAAAAAACATTTACAAAATTGAATTATTATGAATTATGATTATCTTAAATAGGTTTTAGTGCTCCAACGTAAGTTTGCAAACGTGTATATTAGTGAGAGATGACAAACAATTACAGGTTCAAAGGGCTTTACTAAACAGGTTTAATATCCATGCACCTTTAAGAAGAGGAGAGAAGAAAAAGTAGGTATTTAATTTCATGGCGCAGATGTCACATTCTCATTGGGGGCTGAGCTCCCCTAAAGGTCTGATCCTAGCATCACCCCTGATTTGAGGACTATTTACTGTAATCACAACAGATGTTTTACACTATGCATGTTTTCAGTGTATTAGCCTATGGCAAATAAGGTTGGCCTCCTGTTAAAGGACTAGGTTCATAGCTGGCTTAACAAAAATCGTATTTTTAGTATGGATTTTTAAGAAAAGACGTGTCAACGAGAATTTCGATTGATCAGAGAATTAAAATGTGTATGAATTATAATAATGAAACTATTAACAATGCTATTCAAAAGAACAGCGTGTCTGTATAATTGTGTATGTGGGTTTGTGTGAGTGAACGAGTGAGAAAGAGAGAAAGAGAGAGAGAGACAGAGAGAGGGGGGGAACTGAAAATAATATTCACTGACAATAATCGACTGTCAATAATTTATCATATGTGACGTTACAAAACAGATCATTTGAAATCATATTAATCACATAATCACTAATAATGTGCAGAAATACGTTTAGTGCATTACAGTTGTCCACTGACAAGTCTTCAAGTTTTCACACTGGGACAACAAACCGCTACTGTACACAGCCAAGCCACGAAAATATTCATGCCTTTGCATAACAGGTGATGTCCTTGCCAGTTCATAAAATTAAGGCCCTTCGATTCTCCATACTTTTCTAATAGACAATATGAGGACCAGACAGTTCCTCATCATACATAGAAATATCCTTATGATTCTCATGTTTGAATTAAATGGAAATAGGCCTACAATATAATAGGCAAGAGTCAGAATGCATGAAATTTCACGTAAAGTTAGAAATTTCAATTTTACGCAGCCGAAAGAATTACATTATTAACACAATATTCACACGGATAAAGATCAAACGAACCAATAACAATCTGTTCATAAATTCGTATACATAATTCGTTTACATTCAACTTGAAACTTTATACACCAGTGTTTCACATTGCATTTTTCTGCATTTTTTCTTTCTTCTTATTACACTTGAACATCTTTACAAACTTTGTTGCAACTTACTTTTTTCTACCTGCATGGCTCAACTTATATGGCACGGATGAAACCAATGTAACATTTATTCGGGAAAGGTCGTCTTGTCCTGCAATGTTTGTCAGCTTACCTTAATAATGTAATTATGTCACTACTTGAACTGCGCAATGAATTAAGAAGGCTAATATGTCAAGGAATGAGAGATTGCATTTTGCTGAGTTGCATAGCTCAATTTAACGTTATTGCTAAGAAGTCAATGTCTTCACTGCAATCAAAATGGCTACAAATAAATAAGAACTTCCCTGATGAGTTGTGTAGCCTTTAGTTGAAATAGTCACAAAGTAACGTGTTCATTTTGACCCTCCCATTTAAATTCAATTGTTTAGGCTAACTGATAGGTTAATGATAAAAACGGACTAAAGATAACAAATAAAAATAAACATACGTTTAAAATACAGTGTACAGTATCGAGGTCAATAAATAAAACAGAAAAACCTACAGATCACTAAGGTTGGGTACAACAAATTGATAGTAAAAAATGTCTGAAGCGTACATTCGGACATAACGGTTCTCCTTGAATCTGTTGTGGGGAGCGAATTCGTTAGGCCCGCTTCAGAGGGGAATTGCATCCTTTATGTTCCACTAATTGTGATAAGACCCGTTCATTTCACCCTGTGTTTGGTAGGGTTGGCTGCGTAGATGCAAGTCATATGGGAAACGACCCTCCGGGGACACTCTGTACATGGGATTCTGCCCCAGGGACCCCCTCCCAGGCACCGCGCAGTACCGCATGCCGTAGTGGTTGTTCTTCCCATACTCTGTGGTCTCGTCGTGCTTAAGGGAAAATATCCCGTTGAAGTTCATAGGAGGACTTAGCTGACCATCGAAGTGTGGACTCCCACTCTCGGGGGACGCGTTTTCATAATAGGGCTCGTAAGCACCACCGTAGTTGTAGTGTCGAAAGGGCTTGGAGCTGTCCAATGTGCTGCTGCTGTTGCCGGCGGGTGTGTTTATGTCAGAGCTCGGGTACGGGTATATGGTATCGTAAGGCGGCCTAGCAGAAAACATGACATCGCCATTGGGATCTGTGAGGAAATTTCTGGCGTTCAGTTGCAAACAGCCAGCCACCAAGTTAGTGGTCGGTTGCGATAATCCTTTGCACAAGGTTTGCACAAAGGCGAGCAGATCCGGTTTTTTCCCTGCGCTCAGAGTCTCTGATAAGGCCCAGATGTAATTCTTTGCCAGTCGAAGTGTTTCTATTTTGGACAATTTTTGAGTTTTAGAGTAACATGGCACGACCTTGCGTAAGCTCTCCAGTGCGTCATTGAGTCCGTGCATTCGGCTGCGCTCCCGCGCATTAGCTTCCTGGCGTCTAACTTTGACCCTTTCATTCCTCACTTTGGTCTTCTTTTTACGCGGCCCTCTCTTTTTTGGGAGGTCGTTTTCATTCTCGTCCTCTCTATCTTCTTCTTCCCTATCTGAAATGTCATCGTCTTCGTCTCTAGTTTCCGAATTGGACATTTCATCAAAGTGTTGTCTAGTCGGCTCCCGGTCGAGGTTCACAGGTAAGCTTTCGCGAGGATAATTTGCACCGAACCTGGGCTCACACATCATATCTTGTTCTTCGAACGGTAAAGTCAACATCCTGGAAAACAACACGAAGCGGAACAAAATTGTGACGTATGGTTACCCTAAATGTTGTTAGTCAATTGACCAGTGACAGACGCCCCTTGCCCCCCTTTAAGTAGAGGAGAATTCTACCCCATGCTATGAAATTATTTGGCTCAAGAAATGCCAAAAGTCTTATAATAAACATAGACAAATGTTCTTAAATCAAAATTCATAGTATAGGCAAAAACATGCATTTGAGATCATGATAAGCTACACTAGCAAAGCTCAAACCATAATAAAGGTAGCTCACCTGAAATCTGTTAGCGTGCAGCATGCATGTTCCAAAATATCCTTTTAGTATTTGCACCACAAAACTCTTTTTCTCCCAGTCAACGAAATAAATGAAATATACCTTCAAGTAGCTTCTCTCTTTATTCCCCCTCTTTCTCTTTTCGTGCTCCTCTCCCACTCTCTCTCTCTCTTTGAGGAATGACACTCATGCCAACCGCCAGAGCGGGTACCCATGCCATCTGCCGCTGACGTCTTGTGGCAGCGCTGGTCACGTGGTTGCTGTCCCCTGAGACCTCCATTCCTCACTGATCATCTGGCATCTCCTGTAATGGGCACCGGGAGCCCCACGTTTACCGTCAAAAACACAGACCAAGGATGGATAACAGCTAATATCAGCCTTGTCAGACAATTGGAGAGTCTATTTCAGTCAAGGAGTTTCTCCGTTAAATTGAAAATATTGACTTGCACTGTGTTTGTAACATGCAATACAGTCAAGGAAAAATAAGCATTTCTAGAATTTAAACATAAGTCAATATGTGCTTGCTTCTGTATGTGTGAGTATTTGTGCGTATGTGTGTCTGAACTGGGTGTAATAAAGAGACATGGCATTTAGAACAATGTAGCTGATGTACTTGTATCAGGTCTATAATATATTTCCTGTATTGCTTATTATTGTCATATTAAAGAATAAATGGCAGCAACTGGGGAGCAGTCTGAGGGCGTTGAGTTGCAGAAGCTCCTATAGTGTTGGTTAGCTCCAGTACCTCTGCAGACATTAAATACACCCCATGGAGAGGGCCCAATGGCACTTGGCCAAATCTACACAGGGGCACAGCTGGTTGTGGATATGGGTATATGCACTCTCCAGTCAGCCTGTTCAAGCACACACACACACACACAAATATGTATGTGAATGACCTTGTCGCAAAGAATGTGATAAGAATGCATAATCAATTTCCAAATCCTGGGCACTACTGTACGACTCTGATCAACAAATGCTTGACTTACTTATAATTTAGTGCTGTAATTACAGTGCCAATTTTTTTGTTGTTGCCCCTGCCTCAGTTTGAAGAAGAGTCTACTGCTTTAAACAATGACAGAATGCATAATGTGAAATCACCTTAATTTAATACTTGTGTGTGACAGCCTGAGCTGTGGAGAGTACATTCTGTCACACACAGACACACACACAGACACACACACACACATAAAGGCCTTCTCCTTCATCACTGCCTGCCCCCCAAAATGCCTCAGCTGGCGTTCTGAGCTTTCTGAGCGTTCTGGTCCAGCACACACGCGTGCATCTGATGAGTCAAACTCCCAATCTCAGACTAATCAGTTGACTGCACTAATTGCAAATGCAAATATGCAAATTTATATTAATTAATTACTGCACTAATTAGTTCTCTTGTCTTTTCAGGTAATAAATCATGGTGTGGTTGAGAAAGAAAGAGAGAGATGTTATGTATTTTCCAGATAGAATTTGTCTATAAATCCTCTGATTTAATCCGTACTGAACTTTGTGTAAAGGTGTAGGAATCTTGATAACCGTGAAAGCAACGCCTTCAACAATGTTTTTTGGGCTTTGATGCACCTCACCGTGTCATTCAGGAAACACTGAATGCTTTTTAAAAGCTTTTTGAGCTTTGAAAAGAAGTAGCCTAATCATGCCAATCTCTCTCTCTCTCTCTCTCTCTCTCTCTCTCTCTCTCTCTCTCTCTCTCTCTCTCTCTCTCTCTCTCTCTCTCTCTCTCTCTCTCTCTCTCTCTCTCTCTCTCTCTCTCTCTCTCTCTCTCTCTCTCTCTCTCTCCCTCTCTGTGTGTATATATATATATATATATATGGCCACTTCTTCGAGGTAAATGGATTCCTAATTCATTAGAAAATGTTCAATTGCTCTTTAATTGGCTGTGGCACTGCTGCACTTTTGAGTAACGTGTCACACCGGTAACACATGGTCTCATTTCAAACTGAACCTCGCTGACACTTCTTACCTGTCTGTTGTTTTAATCATCACATTACCAGCTTTTAAGAAGGTGTGAGGAGGAGAAGTGCAAATTAAGTTGTTAAGGTTCTCACGCTGGGACCGCCAGTGCTGTCGATGCAGGAAGTTCTAGAAAGATATAGCCGATTAAGTGTTACACAGCGGACTGAACAGTTTGAAGGCGTTCAAAAAATATTTCAAGTGAAAATAGTTTTTAGATCGAAAAGGAGCGCTGTTCTGTTTTGTTTTAGACTTCAGCTTCATTTTAAATACTTTGCAATCCAATCTGAATCAAAAGCCGAGACAAATCTCCAAGAGACCAATCCGTCAGCGCTCTGTCCTAAAAACTCCTCTGCAACGCGCATGCACGCCAGCAGTAACTGCAGCAGCGCCTCCTGATGGCTAGGCAGCATTCAGTCTCGAGGCTGGGCTGAGGAGGCCGGCAGGTTTGATGATAAGAGGCTATGTCTTGGAGTGGTGTCCTCCTCCAGCTGTGCTGTTCTAGCCAATTAGAATCCCCATATGCTGCTTTGGCCTCTCAGCTGCACAATGCCCCATCTCCTACCACACAGGTGGGCCTGGCGACGGTGGGAAAGGTAAGTATATGTCTGTGTGCGCGTGCACGTGTTTGTGTTTAGGATAGTTGGTATCAACATTCCTATTCAAAGTCCTCACGGACTAACCTAACCACCAGCTCTCCAGTGAAAGGGGCTGGCAGTGCGAGATGATAGCCTTGATAGCTGGCAACACTTGAAATTTGGCTTTTTTTCCAAGCCAAAATTCCAAATCCAAATGTACAAATTTCTTTAGAAATTATTGTTGATCAGACTTCGCGACATTGTCATCTCTCGCACGATGCTAACACAATTTAATTAAATAAGATATAAGCAGGTAGGCCTACATGCAGGTGGGTGGCAGCGATGTGTTAATTGTATTAAATTATGTATATATGAATAATGGATATGTTTTCGAAAATGTAAAATATGTTTTAAGTTTTGTTTTCACAGAGAGAAGCCGAGAGATGGGAGATCTCTGTTGCTTGCTTGAGGCATCCGTTTCAAAAGCCGATCTGTTCTCCAACACCTACAAGGCTGTGGCAATCTGTTACTGTATATAAACGAAAATACCACTACAAAACTCGAGCGATTACAAAAGTATCAGGTATCATCATTCCACTGTAAAAATCAAAGCTTTTAATTTAATATAATATTGTGGTGCTGATAGCCTGCATGTAAACATGTGCATGTTAATTTTGTTCATGCTATTATTGTAACAAACGTGAACAAATCATATGACGCGAGGATATGGGAAGTTATTTCAGTGACAAAGGCTAAGCCTAATATTCAGAAAATAAATGTAAACTTTGAATCAATCAAATGATGGCATGTTCTTTAAGTGGTTTAGGCTACTTAATACGTAATGGCCTAAAGAAAATATAGGCTACATAGGCCTGCACAAACTTCTCCCGTTTCTGTTTGAATTTAGCACAGCATTTTTTTCATATCTTCAAAATGTATAAAAACATGAATACATAATTATGCTGTAGGCTATGTTCGCATTTGAACAAATCGGGTTCCAAGTTCTATGACCAATTCAAAATCTAACGATAGCCTAGGGGCTATAGACCCCACATTATTTTATTGTAAATTGTGAGATCAG
Source organism: Hypomesus transpacificus (assembly GCF_021917145.1). Taxonomy (NCBI): domain Eukaryota; kingdom Metazoa; phylum Chordata; class Actinopteri; order Osmeriformes; family Osmeridae; genus Hypomesus; species Hypomesus transpacificus. The sequence goes on from NC_061069.1 coordinate 11,139,405, forward strand.
GCCTCCTCGTGTCCAACAACAGACAGCAGGCGGAACATTAAGCTACACATCAAATCTGGGTGGCATCTGAGAGAGAGCTCCACAATGAAATGAAGGTGGAGTGAAGTGGACTTCCTACCATGTTTTTATACAGTTTATCTCTCTCCTTGAATCTCTCTCCTGTTCTCTCTCTTCTCTGTGTCTCATGTTGGTCAGGAAGCTCCTCTCTGTTTTCCAGTCTTGGGCAGCGCCATGCTTGATGTGAAGGGCAAAAGTGACTCACCTCCACCTGCTGTGCATCCAGGGTCTCCAAACAAGCAGGTGCCAAAAAGTCACAGTTGCCTCAAAAAGCTGAGGAAAAGGATGGGAAGGCTCATGTCATCAATTGACTCGTCTTACTAATCATGGAAATACATTACTTTATATTTCCATGACAAAGGATCATTCACGCTGGATTTTGTCCGGCTGTGTGCAGATACAGTGTGTGTTGTTTCTGCTCTGTTCTATGTGTTTACACCATGCATGTCCTGGGAGACGTGTGCAGAGACATGGCAGAGGAGAACTGTGGTGAGTATGGGCCTACTTGTTAAACAATCATACAGGGTGTGTCTATTTTCACGAACCATACAGCTGCCAAGCTAAAAAGCATCACAAACCTATTAAAAACAAAGAGTAACCCAGCCATAAAGTGTCACAAAAAATAACAACAGTTCCACAGCGTCACGGCAGAATATCAGTACAGCTTGTCTCCAGAAAGCCGTAGGTGACAAGATCACAGTCTAATGTCGTCCTGTGTGCCCCGACCTTGTCCGTCTGCTCCTTGCCATTCTGCTGGCGCTCTGATAGAGGTCTGCTCCTCCCCCCCCCCCCCCCCCCCCCCCCGCCCCCCCCCCCCCCCCCCCCCCCCCCCTCCACAGAGGATCTTACATTTGGCAGGCGACTCTCCTCCTCTGCCAGAGCTTCATGATGCAGGGAGCAGCTTAGCCAAAAGAAAAGATCTGATCCCATTTGAGGTTTGGTCACCAGTCAAGACTGGGGAATCAGGGAATCTGGGCTCTTTATCATTTGGGCAGGTTTCCCAGGTCTGCTGAGAGAGTACCACCACCATCCAATTCAGGGCCTTGTGATCATTTACAGGCCCTTAAGGGATGTAAAGGTTTAATTGCTATTAGGAACTTGCATAATACTGTATGTATGCGTGCATGTATGTACAGGGCTGTGCAAAAGTCATAGGCACAAACAAAACAATTGATAAAATTAAGCAAAAATAACTTTCTGAAATAATGAAATGGAAACACTAATCAAAGCCTTTCTCGACGTTGCACTATTATTCTGCTGCACAAATATAGATGACTAAAACCAAATATTTATGACAAAATAATCTAATAAATCCTGGGTGCCTAAGACGTACATAAATTTGTGGAGCAGAATGAAAGTCTAATGTTGAAAAAAGCTTTGATTTGTGTTTTTTGTATGTATGTATGTACAGTATGTATGCATGTATGCATTAATGTCTGTGATACTGATTGTGAGTCTCAAAGGATGACGTGTATAGAAGTATAGAACACAGGAAAATATCCCCTTTTTCTCTATGAAGTAATAAACTAAAAGTAAAAGGGACTAGACACACAAGGGGGTCCACCACTCGTTTAATCTCACAAGTAGTTAAATAGAGTTTGGTGAAAATTACCCCAACACTCACCAACAGGTGCAGCCATTTTCTTTTTGATAGAGCAAAGTAAACTGATTAAGGGGCCCACTGCAGAGTAGCAGGCAGTTCCACATCGTGGTCCTGTAATTGAATTACGTGGAAGTGCACTCAGGGAGACAGGTAATGAAGGGACAGGTCAGGGGGACAGTCCCACACATTCATCTGAGCTCGTTCTGGAGAGTTCTGGAGCTCTGCCCAAGACCATAACCAGAGATGAGTAGGTCATCCTCTTTCTCCTCAACACACGCATGTGCAGGCGTGCACACACACACACATGCGCACACAACCGAGCACACACACCTATCTACAGATTTCGGCAGATTATTCACCTGAAGAAGTACAGGTACAAGGTACTATCTCTGGAGACGAGCGTGTCAGTTAAAACAACATCCTCCTGCCAACACACTGTACCAGAAAGTCAAACATTAAGTCAATGAGTTCTATATATCCATCCTTACTCTTTGTTAATAAATGAGATGATTTAAGATAATCGGCAATTCTCACAAGACTACACGAAGAACCTAATAGTTCACAGGCGTGCAATGTTTTAGAGAAAAATGTAAGGGTAAGAAGTGCTTCTGAGTGCTCTTTGTAGCATTTAGATGCATGCTTGCACCCCTCAGGCTGGCTATAGATGCTTTATTGAGGGGGGTTTAATAGGAGATTTCTGCTAAAGGAGAAACTATGAGGCTATGGGCACATAGGAACAGCTGTCGTGTAATTGAATTAACGTTCGCCTTCTGCCTAGACTGGCGTTGTGTTGGGAATGGATCGACAACCTCTACTAATTCCATCAAATCTGCTTATGAATATGCATGTTTCGCATAAACAGGTTTAGCGTGTCCAGTATATGTGCATGTGCCTATATGCAGAGCTATATGAGGGATGGTGTGCAGTAAAACATTGCTTACATTTGAAGTCTACGTATTTGCACGTCTATGTGTGTGTGTGCTGGTGTGTTTGTTTCTAAAGTCTGTAATTGAAGAAGCCTTTATAGATAAAGGAAATATAAGTTACAGTGACACCGAGTGGTGAACTTTATAGAACCTTTTCCCATATCGAGTACCGGTAAAAAAATGCTTTCCTCTTAACCGGTTTCTTTAAGTCCAAAACAAAGTTTCTATTCATCAAAACGTCCTGGGTAATTTTAAATGATGCACAGTATTTATTTCAAATCTGGTTTAATCATATTCTTCATATATTCTCTGAGTGTATGCTCACATTTTAAGAATGTTGATCTATGTCCGCATCCACATACAGTATCATCAACGGTGTACTTTTCTTGTGTTTCTTAAATGAAGACAGACACACGTGATCTGAGCCCTTTGACTTCAGGTTTATTGATACGGCTGTGCAGTCACGTAGCATGGTGGCACACAAGGCCGCTCGGCCGGCATGGAAAAGAACACACACACACACACTCTCTCTTTCTTTCTCTCACTCACACACACACACTCTCTCTTTCTTTCTCTTGCTCACACACACACACTCTCTCTTTCTCTCTCTCACTCACACACACACACTTTCTCTTTCTTTCTCTTGCTCACACACACACACTCTCTCTTTTTCTCTCTCTCTCACACACACACATACACACACACACACACTTTCTCTCTTCCTCACACATACACAAGCACACACATTCTATGTCTCTTTCTCTCTCTCACACACAAAAGGAAGTCACAGTGAGGAGATCAGAAATGCACGTAAGTATTTGTCTGTGGTTTCACACTTTCCTACCCTCAGTTACTAAAACAGTAAGATATCGGCCATATAGAGTTGATCTAACTAAATGAAGAAACAAAGATTTTACAAGCAACGATGGACTGTCTCAGTAATAATAACCTTTACAAATGTCTGTACAAGTCAGTCATAAATACAATTAGGATTACATTGAGCAGAGAGGCCACCTTAAAAATGTGTTTCCTCCGTGTTTGGACTTGTACAACATAACCTGCATCACTAAGAGCAAAGATATTGACTACATCGGTCCCTTGCACAGTGCATGTTGCTTTACTTTAACGGATAACTGTTTTATGACATCTTCAGGAGTTTTATGTTTTTTTGGGTGCTCCATACATACAGAAAAAAAGTATAGATTAAAATATACTTTTTCCTTCAATATGTCATCAGCCAATTTCAAGCCTTCGTGAGAGAATTAGGTTACTACATACCTACTTGTGTAAAACATTTAGCAATAATGTTTTCTAGTTTTGCACACTGGGAAACTTCAATGGAAGTGTGATGATTAGAACACACAGTCTGAACATGTCATATACAATCATACAAGTAATGGGATCAAACTACAGATGGGGAGGAGCAAAATCAGAAGGTATTTTAAACAGAAAACGTAGATGATAAATACGAGGGATGTGAGTTGTAACCACACTTACTGAGCCCACTATGTACAAAACAAAATAGAGTTTCAGTTGATAAAAAATTGGTGATCATGTGTTTACTTTAGCGACAGAAGCTTTGGAAATGGATGGAAGAAGTTTTTAGAGTAGATATGTGTATGTATTTTCTTTCTCTAGTACTGCAAGGATAGTGTGTGTACACAGTTAAATGCAATTTCTACCTATTCCAAGAAACAAGATGTATGATTAGTACTATGTTACATTATAGGCACACATTTAATCATTTGGTTTGACTACAGACATCCAGTCTTAAATAGATGCTACAGCATATTGATGCGTGACACAATAATATTATGTCCCATTCATGCTATCAATATCCTGTTCATATCCAAATTAATTTTGTGTTCCTTAATCATTGTACAATTCAGCTTGGGTTTCATTGCCGTTCCAATGTAATACTACATACCTCCAGTACCCCAGTTCTTGCTTATTAAGAAGAAAATGTGACAGTGTACACCAAATAAAATGTCAAATAATAAAGGAGCACATCAATAAAGACTCATATATGCAAATACTGCCCAAAAACCGCTTCTCTTCCTTCCACATTAGAAGCTAAAACAGCATTGCAGAGGTTTGTTTTATATCTTACAAATGCACAGTCATTTATATGTCATATTTGTATTTTCTATACACAGAGTATATGTGTCTTATTGTCTTTGAAATCTGGCAAACATAAACCAGAAAGCTGTTAGTGTTTGAGCCAAACACTCGGCTAAACATTCATCACAAAAGAATGATGACTTAATCATCTAGCTGTACAATAAAGCACATTCAAAACGACAAGTATCGAGTTATTACCAAAAAGAAAAAAAAGAAAAACAATTCTAGCTTCAGAGACACTGTACTCTCTACAGCCAGAAGGCAGTGCAAAGAGTAGTGCAAAAGAAACGATTGACAGAGACTGAACAGCTACGGAATCCTCTGAGGGACATACAGTGAGAGGGAAATCAAACACAACCAAAGCATTTCTCCTTTTTAACATTGCATAAAAAGTACTTTACATAAAGTATAAGATAAAAAATAGAAAAACTGAGAATACACATTTAAGTGTGTGATATGTTGAAAATAAAATGTGTTGTTTGATTTTTAATATATATATATATATAGATATAGAAATGAGGTGCAAAAACAGAACATGCAGTTATTGGTGTGGCTGGTTTGTGGACTAAGGAAAGCTCTGGCTTCAGTAAAACATAAAGAAAAAAAAAACGCTGATACGAAAACATTATTTGAAGGGAGATAGGAGTTCTGTCAGGATCCTAATGTGCCTTAACGATTGCAAGCAGCCAGAAGTAACCTAATGAGGCAGAGGCAGCTGCTATGTTTGGTGTCTTGTGGAGCAGGGAACAGACATGAGAGGTCCAGAGCCACACCAGGGGAGAAGAGAGGAGTAGAGGAAGGAGAGAAGCATCTGGAAATGAGCTGGAGCTGGGACTTTGTAGATATCACCATCAAGCTCAACATCACAATCATCATCATTATCATCATCATCATCATCATCACCACCATAGTCCTGATTGAGAAAGCTTCTGTCATCTTTTTATCCGTGTCACCCGACGGATAAGGATGAGAGGGTGGGTTGTCCAAGCAGAACTCATTAAGACTCCCCCCCCCAAAAAAAAGATGATGAGAGGAGCAGTTCTTATCATTGTCCTCTAGAGGGCAGTAAACGCTCAGAAATGATTCTTTCAACAGGAGTCTTCCCAGGGAGAGGCGTGGGATGCAGGTTGACAGCAAACCGCTGGGCTGCAACAGTCGGCCACTAGTCCATCGCTACCTCTGTGAAGAGAAACAAACCGGGGAATATTTTGTATCACGTTTCTTTACCTCAAAATGGCCGACAAACTGTAGCGCTGCGGCCGCTTACCAACAGCTGCTTTATTCTGACTCTGCTCACAGTCTGGAGAATCTCCGCCCTCAAACAGGGCTCCTAGACATTCAGAGACGACAACTCGTTTTGTTATGAGTCATCTCTATGGCTAAAACCAATATAGTTCATACAGCAAAATAGTTCTCCGTACTGGTTACTAACCTAATGTGACATCCCATTCTGTATTGGTTACTAGGTAACAGGACGTACCATTCTGTAATGTTTGCCGATTGTCAGAGGAGCACCCAGGCTGTGGTCTGTCCCCTGCCTCCTGGTCCTCCCCACCCACCAGCTCCTCCTCTGCCTCGGGGACTTTCCCCTCCTCGGGGCCCTTGGAGGCTGACTCTGTTGTCTCTGGTACTTTTTGGCCCTCCCCAGGCTCCATAGCCTCTTCCTGCAGGGCCTTCTCAACGGCCTCTCTTTTGGCCCTCTCCTCAGCCTCTGGACAGTTGGAATACACACAATGCGAGTTGGGTGTCTGCGTTAGCGTGTGTGAACGGATGTCTTGAAGATGACTTTGTTTTGACTTCAACAGAGCAGTCCCAAAAGAGGTTTACCTTTGGCGGCCTGGGTCTTCCAGCGCTCCCGGTTCTGGTACACCTCCTCATTCCACAGGGCCTTGAAGTTCTTCAGGTCCACGGTCAGCAGGGAACAGTGACCCAGCGAGCTCCCATCAGAACCAGTGCTCTTTACACTGCCCTGCTTAGCATCCTCTGAACTAATGCTGTTCAAACTACAGAGAGAAAGGGAGAGGGAGGGAGAGAAAGAGAGAGAGGGAGACAAATGGAGAGAAAGGAAGGGATAGAAAAAGAAGAGAAATCCCCAAGGTGATTGAGTGCAATAAATGGATTGCGTCCCTTCATATTCCGACAACGCATTCCGACAATATATTCAGACAGGTGCGTATGTATAGAGGGAAAAGTGAGTAATGGAGAGAGAGGGAGTATGTGTACGTTATAGAAAGAGAGAGAAAAAAAAGAAAGAAAGAGAGACAGTGTGAGAGAGAACACCATTCAGATTTCCAGTTGGTTAACTCTAGACTGAAGCCTTGCTGAGTGATGGTAATGGCCCCTGTCAGAAAGATACAGTTTATATTGATGCGCAGGTGCAAACACCCACGACACTATCCAGAGAGTCAGTCTCCTCACACATACAGAGACCAGTTAGGAAACACACGGTAAAAATACACAAAGTGACTGAAAGTTTAGGTCAAAAGTGCTTCAATGGATTAAAAGTCTAGTTTTGGATACGCAAGGACAATTGCATGTCAAAGGAGGCTCTGTGAGAAATGTATGAAAGGCCTTGTTGTTGTTGTTGTTGTCAGTGAGTTTGTCTTGCGTGCTGGCCCACTGCTGGGCCCTAGTTAAGAGTCGTGACAGTGAGACGTCACATCGAATTAGTGTCTCTAAAGACCTCCATGTTAGGGCATGTGGCTGGGTCCTGGCACAGGCTATATCTCTGGCTGTTCCTTTAAAACACTGGCACAGAGTTTAGAATGCCGTCTACCGTGTGACTGACAAACTGTCAACTGATTTACTCCTCATTAAAGTGGTGTTAGGAATGAACGTTTTCACATATTGTTGAACAGGAGGTGGTACAGGAAGTGGCTGACCTGGAGCGTCTGAAGCCGCTGAGGCCCGAGTGAGAGGCGTCATCGATGAGGGGAGTGACGATGCGTTCTGTCATGTCCGTCAGAACGGTGAAGGTGGGCACCACGATGAAATCAATAAACCCTGGGGACAGAGAGCAGTACATAAATACAGAAGGGTTGTGAGTGGATGTGTGTCTTCCTGTGTGTGTGTGTGTATGAGTGTATGTGTGTGTGTGTGTGTGTGAGTGACTGAGTGTATAAGTGTGTGTATGTGTGCGTCTCACCAATCTGGGACTGTGCCACCATGGTTGACTTGCGGTCACACAGCGGGGAGAACGGCAGGCCTAGCTCCGCCTCCTTGTCTCCCTGGAGACAGTCAAATCAGCCAAGCAACAACATTAGCAGCCTCACTCGTGTGTTCTATCTATAAAACACAACGCTGTGTTAGTGTAGACACACACACCACACACACACACAACAGAAAGAACAACACAAGCTCTACTACAGACTATCTAGACAGCCCATGTGACAGTCATGCGTGATGCAATCTGTGGCCTTTTTCCTTTCAGCTGATTCTCCAGTCAGACCACAGGCTTCTGTTTCCTCATGTGCCCCAGTGGGGGCCTCTTCAGCCCCCACATAATCAACAGATCCAACTAGAGCTCCTCCCAGGAGCACTTTTATGTCACAAATGGGTTTCATTTTCCAGGCTGATTTGCTACAAACAAATGAGAAAGGGAGACAAGCCTGGCAGTAAGCTATGTTCTCCACAGTAGCTTTTTTTGGTTATTGGCTATTTATTTGCCAAGGCAATTCTGCACACACATTGTGAGGAGGATGCTAATGTGAGCCACAAGGCAAGTGATTAATATTCAGTCCTCGCAAAAGCTATGACACTTTAATGGCTGTTGTCGTTCTGCAGACGCAAACAGATGTTTTATGGAGCACAAGAACGTTTTAGGGTTGATTTTAGTTCCTGTTCGGCGAAAAAAAAGCAAACAGAAGGACGCGAGTAAGCACGGGGCCCACTAAATGACCACACTGCAGCAGTTAAAAGCTGCAGTGTTCGTAGGATTGGACACATAAGAAAACAAATGTTAGATAAAAACAAAAGGCAATTAAATAACCAGGTGATAGACTCCCCCACCCTCTCTCTCTCTCTCTCTCTCTCTCTCTCTCTCTCTCTCTCTCTCTCTCTCTCTCTCTCTCTCTCTCTCTCTCTCTCTCTCTCTCTCTCTCTCTCTATCTCTCTCTCTCTCTCTCTCTCTCTCTCTCTCTCGGTTATTCACTAACCACTCTCCCTTCTCATTCCCTCATCTCTCTCCCTTTCCCTCTCTCTCCTTCCCTCTTCCACACCAATTTTTTCCACTACCAAAGTAGTTGTGTGGCCATGTTAGTGTTCCCCCGCCACCCCAGTGAGAGCTCCCAGATCCAGACAGAGCCCCACCTGGATGAAGAACTCCTCCAGCAGGGAGGCTGTCCAGCGGTGATGCAGGTCCCAGTTCTTTGCCGGGTGGCTGATGTCAGCAGTGTGGAGCAGGAGGGACAGGGCTTTGGGCTTGTCAACCCTGGACGCACAGAGAAACACCAAAGGTGAACACACAGACAAACACACGGAGATGTATACAAAAAAAAACACACACAGTGAAACACATTAACACACAAAGAGAGAGAGAAAAAAGAAAGAGAGAGAGAAACGCACAAACACACAGAGAAACATCAGTTCATGCAGTGACCACCCCCTCCCTCACCAACACCATCCCATCAGCATTTGCTACGGTGCAACACCGATTAGGTTGAGCTGACTTAAAGCTTGCCGGGAGCAGAGAGACTTTCATATTTTAGTAGATTGTGTGTTACACATTTATGCTGACTGTGCAAGACTTTCTTTTTTATCAGTGCTTGTGTGTGTGTGTGTGCGCGCGGGTTCTCATCCCTTTTACACACATAGGCTTGTGCATGGGCGCATACACAAACAGCTCCCCTCTATTCCTGCTGTCATTGCAGCACCTTGCCCAGGGCTGATGCTCCGGTTGGCACGATGCCAGCCTCTGTCTGTGGCACATTACCAGGAATATGGAGAAAACCCAGCAACCGTGAGTAATCGAAGATCAATTCAGCTAGCTCGACCTCCCTGCAATATAACATCCTGACAGATTCAGTGTGGTAAGAGAAACCCTACCCTATCCCAGAGAAGTGGTGCCTGCAAGGAGAATACGTTCTATCCGACCCTTCTGCCTTGCCTTGCTCCGGTTATCACGGCAGACATGATCGCTCTCACAATTCATCACTCCTAAGCCGTTTGATGGTTTGATTGATGGCTCCATCCCCACGGTTAGGGGATCCGGTACATTCCGACAGCGACTCTACTCGTCTGAAGCAGGAGGAACGACTGATACAGCATGAGGGTGGGAGTGAGTCACCCGACAAGGTTCTTGTACCTTGTGGCTATGGAAAGCCACGATTGACAAGAGCGGTAGCGGTCGGGGGCGAAAGGGACAGCGGAGGGCGGTGGAGGAAAGATACTCCAGGAAGTTCCTCTGACTCACCCCTCGGGTTGTTGAAGGAAGTTCTTCATGGCCTTCACCTGCTGGAAGTGACAGGACATGTCTGTGGCCAGCACCATCTCCACCACCAGGGCCCGCAGCTCTCTGCAGGGAGGGAGGGAGAGATGCGGAGAGGGAGGGGTGGAGAGGAAAAGAGATGAGCGCTAGGCGGCAGGGTGTGGTTCCCAACCACCACGGCCCTGGCTTCACATCCCGAATCCATGCAATATTCACACCTCCTCCTCTCCCCCTCACCTCCAGTCATCCTTGGACAAGTTATACAGGATGTTCATTTCATCGTCGTCCTGTAGGAGGCGATAGGCAGCGCTCACGTGGTGGCTCTCCAGGACCGAGCGGTCGTTGTACAGGATGGCTGTGTCTGACCTGAATGAGGAGGAATCCACATGTAAAACATTTCATTTCCTTTACGTAGAATCAGAATCAGAATTGGTGTTTATTCGCCATGAAAGTTTGCACAGACAAGGAATTTACTTTGGCAGGAGAGCCTACCTAGGCAGCCATTTTCGGCGCCAAAACTCCTTCCCTCTCATCTCTTTTACCACCTTTGTTCTTCCTGCATTCCCTACAATTGTGCGTGACTTCTCTGGTCTGGGGCTATGGAGTCATTGAGTTTGATGTACTGTGCTATTGGTTTAGCCTCTGTGTTTAGGCTGCAGGATTCCCTGATGCGAAAGTAAAGACGACTGTGCTTAAATGAACACATTGATTGGTGACTCAGCGGTTGGTGAGGTTGGTGTTTCATCATCGCCCAGTACCTTGTCTGAATGTGGAAGTTATTGGTGGTTCCAGTGTGTTCGTAGTCGTGGACTGCAGCTGCGAAGATCATGGCAAAGATCTCCAGTTCAGTCAACCAATGCTGAGGCGAGGAGTGGAGATGAGAGGAGGAAAGGAGAGTGCAGAGGAGAGGAGGAGGGGAGAGGAGAAGAGGAGTGGAGAGAAGTGAAGGAGGGAAGTGAAGCAGAAGAGAGAGCAGGTGAAGGGAAGGGAAGAGAGATTATACTCATTAAGAACGTCACCCAACTGTATCATGCTTACATTGTCTCCAATCAGTTTTCTTGAGACCACGTTGTGACTGAGGTCAGCCACTTGAAAGAAAAAGGAATAGCTCCTTGGATTTTATATTGCTGTTTAATACCTCTATAAAGCGTACCCAGAAACCATAGCTTCTCCTATTACAACAGTAATGCGTTCTCATATCCAGGGTTGGGATGGCAACAAAGACAGCAGCGGCTCCCTCTGTTTGACGTCATCTGATTTCTAAAATAATTGTGTATCTCAGGGTTGAACTGAAACTGAAGACGTGTGAAGGAAGTGTGAGGGGATCTCAAAAGCCGGTCCAAATGAAGGGTTGATATCAAGAGTATGTTTGTGTGATGGGATAGTGTGTGTGTGTGTGTGTGTGTCAGCGGGGTGTGGGATCGAGATTGGGGGGTTCAAAATCGATAGTGTTGACTAATCAGCCGGAGAGAGCAGGAATACAAGATGGCTGCCCTTTTATTTCTGCCAGATTTCCTTGTGGGCCCGTGTTCTCAGTGACCTGTTGATTGTTGATTTACTGGAGACTGGAGGGCCCTGGTGAATGATTGATGCCATTGCTTCTCCTGGGGCCCCGGAACCCTTTTTCTTAATGCAGTTACTCTGAGGGCACTGCCCACGGAAAACACACTGTGTCGACAGCTGTCGCTAGAACCTTATTAAGGTGATTAAATAAACAGACTGAGGAAAGGGGGTTTGTACGTGTGTGTGTGCGTGTGTGTCCGTGCACACGTGTGTGTGTGTGTGCAGTTGTTTGTGTAGAGCTTGAACACAGCTCTGCTGCTAGTATTGATAGCTCAGTGACAGAAAAGCCCTCGAGTGACTGCAAGACATCAAATATGGAACAACAGATGGGAGGAGAAAGAAACGAGCAGAAATAAACAGTACATGAAATACAACAGTAAATATGAAGTCTTTGTGTTGAGCATGACAGTTGAGAATGAATAAGCAACAATGAGTTGCTTGAATTTAATGTTATTAAAATGTGAAAACTAACTAAATCTACAATGAAACGATTGTTGTCAAGAAGCCATTTCTATTTGAACATTTCAAACGCTGACGGATTCTTTGATGAACAAGCAAAATGCAAAGAAAAAAAAAGTTCAGCGAACAGGAGCTAGAAATATACGCATCCACTCTCCCTTATACCTTCCCAGCAGCGGTAATCTGCGTTTTTACTCAAGTACGCTGTCTTTGTAAATACGGTGTTATGTCTTTACCCGCTATTTCACGCCTGAAATGGGCGCAATCCTGTCACTAAATGAGGCTCTTGGTGTGAACGACTGTGTGTGACGGTGAGGGTCAGATTAGGAGAGCGTCTCACCACCATCCCAGTCTTCAGCAGCAGGTAGTGGACAGTCTGGGTGACGTCGGCCGCATGCATCAGGTTGTGGTAAGGGTTTTTATGCTTGCTGTAACCCACCTCCAGGGCCTCCACAAACGACACCACCGCCGAAATCGGAATCTGAAGTGTAGCAAAGGCGATCCACGTTAGGGTTAGAGGTTACACTCTAACACTTCTCATTTTCAACGACTGTGCACCAATTTTAAAGTAATTTCCTGTTCAGTCATTCTACATGGCTCCAAGGCCTTTCGGTGTCTAACCATGAAAACAATGCTGAATCAGTATCTTTTGAGTAAGACTGTTTTCAGACTCTTTACACGGCATCGCAGTGTGCTCTATCATCAACTTAGTCACACTTAAATGAATACTACCTCCTTTTGCCACCCAACCAGCTACAAAGGAAAGAATTAACTCCGAAAAGAAGAACTGGAACCTACCCACTTGCTGAGTTGTCATTATTCTCATGTTGTCTCATCATGAATGAGGATCATACACAGAAATTAGACACATTCAGTGACTGAAGCCTTCCGAGAAGTTTTCACCTTGAATCGGCTGATGAGATCGTATCTTGTGAGAAGCTCGTAGAATATGAATTTCAGAGCGTGGTCTCCACTGTTCTCGTTCAGAGCAAACACGTCAAACGACCACTTGTCCACATGCTGTCAGGGGAACAAACATGCAAAATAATTGTATTAAATCATTTATGATCTTATTTTGCCTTTTTAAATGACAGTTTTACTTCAAACAAATAACTGTGTTAAACTGTGTGCGTGTATGTATATGTGTGTGTGTGTGCGTGTGATACCTTGAGCACCCCTATGACAGACGGAGGGTAACTCAGGCCCACCATGTTGGAGGTACGACGGTACATCCTGTTTGAGAAGGATAAAGACATCAATGAGGCTGACAAGCGGCTTCTACGCATCGGGTTCAGCAGGACCCAGAAGCTAAACGCTGAAACGCAGCTCATGCAAAGACATCATCAACTTAAGTAAAGGACAAAACAAGAGTTCTCATTTGATATTATAGTAAGATACATGATGTGTATTGTTGCTATGTACTGTAATCAAGACCATGTTTTCCTGAAACATATCAGAATCTGAATTTGAAACAGGTTTGTTGCCAAGTAGGTTTTCACCTACAAGGAATCTTCTGGTCTGGTGGTGCATAACCATATAGTGCGAAACTTCTATTGCAATAATAAATCATGTGAGTACTTGATGAAACACCACTTTGATGCAAGAAGGCCATTTTCATCTGTGAATTGAGAAGAAACTGTGGTTTTTCATGCCTGCCGGGTGCACTGTGATGAATTGTGTGTTGGCTGTACACACACAGTCATTCTAACCAGCTGATTTGTAATGGAATTGCAAAATAGATTTGGGAGTGATGGATGGTGACTTTGCTCTTTCCAACTGTCTATATTCACAAACATGTACCATTTCTTTTTTATTTCAAGGCATTTGTTATGTCTGTTTTTATTACAGTGCAACGGACGCCTGCGTTTGAGTATTTGTTTGCGTGCGTGTGTGTGTGTGTGTCAGCGCGTGTGTGTGTGAGTCCCCTGACGTGGCACTTCCTGGTGGGCGTGTCACGTGACTAGCGTCTCACCTCTCCACGAAGATCCCAGCCTGCACGGCGTGGACGATGCTGCGGAAGCGAGGCTTCTCTTCCGTCCGCCGCAGCATCAGGCCCATCTGCCTCGTGAAGGTGGACGCCAGCCAGTCACGCACCTCCGACGGCACCGACTCCGATTGGATGTCACTGAGCTCATCTTCCGTGTCCACCAATCGCCTGGGAGTAGGAGGGAAAGGGGGGGGGGTCATTAGGTTGTTCATACTGTTTGAGATGACGCCCAGTATATCAGTCATTCATATTTTTTTTATAATGCCCATTAAGATCCAGTCAGCCCTACTCAGGAGGGTCGGGACAGATAAATCCATCAGCAATAATTAGTACATCACAGTGCTGGTTTCTGGTCTGAGACCAAAACTAAATCAATCACCTCTGACATAACATTGAAATTCTAACAAGCTAATTAAAACATTGTTTAAAAATTACATTTTGTGGTGCAACTTTCACTGGTTTCACTACAATGTTACTTAAAGTACATTAGGCAAAGACTTAATGCTGGAAGCCATGTTGTTTTTCTCATCAGAAGATGGCCTCCACTGAGGCCCTGGACGTAATACCACCTAACGTGTCCTCACAAACATGTCAATAGTCATGCCCTGGCTCGCCATAATCCGAATTTGGGCCAGCATGACGACAGAGTTACATCATTCCATAAGCCTTGTCATATCTGGGCTGCAGGACCAGAAAAGAGCAGAAGGACTCACTCTGCTATCTGCCTCTGCAGGACACAAGACATCCTGCCATATACAAGGGGGAGCTGAGATAATCTGACCCATAACCAACCTATCAGTATATATGGACAAACCATTGGTCATCTATCGTGTTGAAACATTGGGGTAATATTTCTTTATTTGTCATTGTGTTGATATCAGTGTAGATTCTTCCCTACCTAAAGTCATTGCCCTTTTTTGCCATTGTTTTGCCTTCTGGAGTATTGGGTTAGGGTTAGGATTAGCGTTCCCTAACTCTTTTAAGACCACTTTCCTGGAGACCTTCCAATCTGTGTATTTGTACGGAATGTAGGTTGATGTTGACATATTCAGTAGTGTTCCTACCTGGTCTCCTCGATATACACAGACTCAAGTACAGAGGCAGCATACTCCAAGTTCTTCTTCAGGTCCACGAGCGATGCTTCCCCTCTCTCTAACTGTTTTACCAGGCACCTTAACCTGCAACCAAGAAATAAAGCTTTCATGAAAACTTAAATTCTTCATTTTTCTGCAACATCGTAATATACATTTCCATGAATTAAATCTTGCAATATTCAATTATATTGATCTGTTTTCTTAAATCATTTCTTAGATCTTTGTTGATGCTGTTTGGTTCAGCAAGTCCCTGACAGTTATGAAAACAAGAACATATTTACACATCGGTAAGCAGACCTCCATCATCATCTTTTGATGCCTTATTCCTCAATTTCAAAATGGCAAATATAGACCACCAAGAGACTCATCCCTGGGAACTGGCAAAGATCAATTGCAAACATTGTTTGGCATCCCATCAACACAAATGGCAAACAGCAAGGCAATCTACAGTAGAGCAATCTCAGCCTCTCTACGTGGTAACCTTTAGCAACCTGTGTCATCCTGTTCTTCCTTTGAGGTTCTAAAACTGGATAGTAGAGCATTATTTTCTCTCCAATGTCTAAGATGATGGTTTCCATTTAGCCAATAAGGCCAGACAGGGGTACGTGATATCAGGGGATATCCTGATAGCCCAAGGCAGCTGCATGCCTGGACGACCAGAAAAGGCTCAAGGGCCTTTCAGACTTTAAACATTGATCATCAAAAAGGTCAAGTCTTTTAAAGGCTTTGGATTATTTGGTTGATATTTGCTGTAGTTGCTGATATCGTGTGATATTGTGATATCCACAGTCCGCTCATAACCCCAGAAAGACAACATTGGGACAGACAACCACAATTTGTGATGGCCACTGATTTCTGCTCTGGCCATATCAAAACAACATCATCCAACAAACAGCAAAATTCACCTCCCAAATGCCACTGCACAGATGCATGTCAACCACTATGGGTGTGAATTAGACTGACTGTCTTCAGGAAACGTTGATGCAGAGTAAGATGACTGCAGATCTGGTGAAAATGGCAACCCTAAGTGCAGTATTGGGATTCTATGGGACATAGAACACAAAACATGGTTCATGCATTGACTAATGATGGTTATTATCAACAGCTGTGTGTCAGTGAACATTCTCTATCCAAGCCAGCGGGGAGAAAGGAATAGATACTTATGCCTCCCTGAACAAACTGACGATCAGATTGCTATTTAGAGTCATTGTGATTTAGAGTCAATAATTGGTAATTTTCTTGCTTTTATGTAAAGCAATGCCGCTAGAAACGCTCTTCAACAAAGCCGTGGTTAGCAAGATCGACTGAAGACCTAGAAAAGCTTTTTCTTTATCTGTCAGACAAGCTTTGTTGCAAATCCATGGCTTTTGTTTGTCTGTCAATAGCTGGAAAGCCATGTGCTAACAACATTGTTTAATTGCATCTATTTGTCCAGACTCAAAGCTGATTACTAAGTGTTCCCATATTCTTAAATTAGTGGCCTACTTCCAAATTCATGCTTGGTGTTTTCAAAATTTAGATTCCATTGCATCCTTATTTATTCATAAGTCAATCCTTGGTTCATGGAAATATGTCTAAAACTTTATTTAAAACAATATGTCAAAGTGATGGGACACTTGAGATGAGAGGCTGGAGATTGGCATTGACACGAGGTATACGAAGGTAAACATCGACGGTCGACTGAATGGATGGCCACTGTCAACTGAACAAAATAGGTCTGTTTACCCTTCGCTTATCAGGAAGAGACTGACAGACCGGGTTAATAGCATCCACCTATCACATTGCAAGGTCACACGGGAGGGCTAACTGAGGGGCCTCCTAAATTTAACCAATCATGTTTCAGAAAGTAGGCAGGCTCACATATTGATCATGAGTCTGAACAACAGAGGTATCTGGAGCAAATGTGCAATGCTGATTAGATAATTGGAGATTACATTAGATAATGAGGTAAATCCCTTGAAATGAATAGCAAACAGCACTCAGTTATTCCTGATGAATAGTCTACCCTTTCCAGACAAAAATAATCTTTAAGTGGTATTCATGGAAAACACAGACTTTACAATAGATTACATCAGTGATGCCTTTATCATTTCTCGTTTGAATGCCAACCATGTGCTTGGGAAATGCTTCTTAAACTGTGAAATGTGTGTACTGTACACAATAGAATGTGCATCGCATATTGTGACGGAGAAGACATTATTGTTTCCAGAGGGGAATCTTGTTTGCAGCGTGTTGTTCCCCCACCAGCGCTGTGAATGATGACATGTCCTCTGATACTGTTGTCCACACACAGAACACATTCTGTCTTGTTTTGCGTTACTGAGGGAACAGATAGGAGAGGACAAGGCGTTAGCAGGAAATCAGGTTGAGGATTTTCCCCTAGTTTTTGTTGTGGTGGGTCATGTGGCTTTGGTTGGCCTGCTCTGAGTGAACACAAATACAACTACAGGAGCAATCTGGGTTGTTTTCAACAGTGTTTGACCAGTGTTTGACCCACAAAAGACCATTCTTGATCAATTGTGAGCAGAGAACAAACACAGGCAACAACCATTTTCTAAGAAGGGAATGAATTTTCTAAAACCGAACCTTCAAAAAGGACCAAATCAAACATTTGTCCATATGTGGTTGTAGAACAGCATCTGTAAGAGCATCTATCAGACTTGACAACAGTCTGACCAACACCTGCTAGAGGCAATTTCCCACATGGAACAGAGGAGACAGTACTGTGTGGACCATCACTGGGAAACAGAGCTTGGCTGCTCCATCCTGTAGCATATTCTGTGTTGTGAAGGTATGCCAGGCCGGGCAGCATGTAATCAATGACTCAGGTCAATGTAATCACCCAGGGAGATTAGCATGTATTCAGAGAACACACACAGGTTTGGACAGATAACAGGAAAACCCTGCTGAACATGATGACTCAGTTAAGCTCAGTCGTAGTGTATCAGGGATCCTGCCAAGCTGCCTGCATGAAAACAATGGTTTCTGTGGCTTAGTGCATGGTCCCAAACCATGAAAATCATTTTCATAATGTTTAACAAACAAAAAAGCTGAAAAGTTAGAGCAAGGTTACAAGAAAACACATAAGACAGAGAACTGAGGGAAGTGAATAATTGACATATCTAACTGTATTAACAGACTTGCTGTTCTTTATTAGTTTATCTGGCCGAACTGACAGCTTTTCATTTGATCCTAATACTAAACTGTACCGTCGATTTTCCATAGAAAGCCAGCTGGTTGGTTCCCTTGCTTAACATAAATCTTTTCAAATTCCAGTACTCCCTCAAACATGTTGGGTCACTGGATTCATTCCTTTGTGTCGTCTGAACAATGCCTGTCTCTCGTGGGAGGTTCAGTTGACAGATCCGTCAAAACCCAACGGAGGGAAGAAAACTCTGGAAAAACACCAGAGATTGGCTGAAAACACATCCCCCCCTCCCCCCCCCCCCCCCCCCCCCATTGCGTCACACAAACATCAAACACAGAAATACTGTACTGGGGCCAAAGAAGAGGTGGAATCAGTTCAAGAACTTTAAAAGACTGACTAACAGCTGAAACTGAAACTGAAAACAGGAAGCTTCAGCTGCCTGCAGGAGTGACAGTCACTGTGTTCATTTGAAACCCCCTAACCACTTCCCTATCACTTAGCAGAGGTCAAGTGCCTCTCACGGCAGAGGATAGAGGAAGGGCTGTGCACTGCTCGCTGGTTTGGTGTGAAGGAGCGCAAGAAACCCTCTCGCTTCAGCCTGTTTGAGCTTACTAGTGGAAAACGCATCACATTTGCGAACACGTTCCAGTCAAACGGCCCCCTCGGCCCAGTCTGCTACAGCAGTAACAGTCTACCAGCATGATGTCTCCTACTTTCAAATACATATGTATACATACTGTATATGAATATATTTTGCACACGCACAGAAAATAAACCTTGGCCCAAACCCCTCTCTCCCTTACTGGGAGAGTACGCGCGAGGCGACGCCCTGCTTGGCTAAAGGGATCCCCTTGGTGATTCATGCCAGCCGAGTCATCATTTTAAAACACTCGCTCCATTCATCCTCCATATGGCCTTTTACGGTTACACTGTGTTGTTTGTTCATTACCAAGCTCCACAGAAACCACAGCTACATCGATTCGAAAGGGTGACTCGTAAACCATCGTTCACACCTCGACCCTGTGGGAAGTCTCTGCTAAGGCCTTCACCTCGAAGTATGAAGGAAATCCAGTGGAGTGGTGGAGGCCGGGTGAGTTACAGCGATACACATTGTGCCTTCAGAGGCAGATCGGTACCTTCTGGAAGCTGTGACCTGTGGTGACATCACCAAGGGAGGCTTGGTAGTTTAATTTGTGCGTATGCTAGCATGATTTGCTTATGCATGTGTGTGCACTGTTGTGTGTGTGTGTGTGTGCACGTGTTTGTGCGTGCAAACGGGTTTATGCGGGTTCTGTGGTGTCTTTGATCCGTCTGAAGCTGTTGTACTGTAGGCCATACAACAGTGTTTAGGGCATTTTATAATCCTATCAGCCTTTCTCCAGTTCCAGGAAAGTATATTATATATATATATATTCGAAGAAATACTATCATTTCTAAACACAGAGAAGAGCTTAACACAGTCAGGAGACATGATTACACAAATGTTGTGTGTGGGTGTGTGTTTGGGTGTTTGTGTAGATATGTAATTTACTCAAGACTCAGAACTGACCTCCTTCCCAATTTTTTACTCCTGTGATATAGCCTCGTTCACCCTTCCCCCATTAAAACTCTGGACGGCAGCCAGGTTCCTGAACTTTCTGAAACAGGCCTGACGTCATCTCGACTCTCTTACCCTGCCTGCCCTGCAAGCACTTAACACCCTGTCATGACGAACGACTTCAAACTGCCATTTGGCCACCGCCTCTCACAGCTCTGAAAGAGATTTCATGAGATTCCCCTCTCTCCGCTGCAATCCTTTAATGAGGCGGCGTAGCTCAACAAAATGGAAACAACAGCTGCTTGGAAAATCCAAAGAGGGGCTGGAAGACTCTCTACATTCAGAAGCTTACCGGGGGAGTGAAGAAGTAAACGTTAGAGGCTCAGCACGTCAGCAACCTAACCACAGCCGCCTCAGTTTGAATCCGGTCTTGGTCCTTTCTGCGTGTCTACCCTTTTCTCTCTCTGTCGCTGTGTCTATCTCTTTCCCTGCCATTCCTGTCACATTTCACTTAAAACTGTCCAATAAAGCATGAAAAATGCCAAAAAGAAATTATCTTATAAAAAAATCATTGGTCGGGGTCTGGGAGACACACGGCAATCAATTAACGGTCTTGACTTTCCTTTCTTTCTCATCGGAGCAGTGACCGTAATAATGACTCATGTCGCCTAATTAGTCAGGAAAACAAATGGTAGGCAGTAAGAATAGAATAATTTGGAATTAAAACATGCAAGCATTGGAACATGTTGCATTGCTGCTTAATTAAGGACTTAATGAAGTTGTTAATGATTGTGGCGTTGGTCCATTCAGTCACATTGGTACAAGAAAAGATGGAGTGACATATCTACATGGAGGGGGAGGGGGAGGGGGAGGGGGAGGGGGAGGGGGAGGGGGAGGGGGAGGGGGAGGGGGAGGGGGAGGGGGAGGGGGACCCACATCAGAGGGTCACGCACCTGTCGTCCAACCAGATGTGGAGAATTTTACTGACATAGTTCTTAAATATGCAGAAACACGTGTTGACTGATGACCTCATTAATGTGTTGTGTACAGTAATGTTACAGAGGGGATAATTGGCAAACACAATAGGATGCTTATGACTGTGGGACAACTTCCATTCACAGGACCATGATGCAGGTTCACAGTCAGCAGTAGCATTCTCCAACCACAGATGTTTTAACTGTGTACAAATGTAGAAGAACCGGAGGATGTTTTAACTGTGTACAAATGTAGAAGAACCGGAGGATGTTTTAACTGTGTACAAATGTAGAAGAACCGGAGGATGTTTTAACTGTGTACAAATGTAGAAGAACCGGAGGATGTTTTAACTGTGTACAAATGTAGAAGAACCGGAGGATGTTTTAACTGTGTACAAATGTAGAAGAACCGGAGGATGTTTTAACTGTGTACAAATGTAGAAGAACCGGAGGATGTTTTAACTGTGTACAAATGTAGAAGAACCGGAGGATGTTTTAACTGTGTACAAATGTAGAAGAACCGGAGGATGTTTTAACTGTGTACAAATGTAGAAGAACCGGAGGATGTTTTAACTGTGTACAAATGTAGAAGAACCGGAGGATGTTTTAACTGTGTACAAATGTAGAAGAACCGGAGGATGTTTTCTAAATGCCATACAGATGTGCCAGGCACGGTGATGTACATGTTCTGCTATGTCACAGACCAGTCCAGTGATGTCCTTTAATGCTCTAAACCTTGGGCTTAACATTTGGCTTAAACTGTATTACATTTACATTTACATTTATTCATTTAGCAGACGCTTTTATCCAAAGCGACTTCCAAGAGAGTATTAATACTAGGCGTATTAGTATTAACTCTGATTCCTTTCAGTGGAGTCCCCACTGTTTCATACAGAGGCCTAATCCTTACACTGTGAAAGGAAATACAAGCTCTCCAATGTCTACAATCACCACACAATGAATACTCTTCAAAACACATCAAGACAATGAGACTTACACAAACACACACACACACAAGCACACACTCACAGAAGCACACACACACACACCGTTACATGGATGATAAACCCCAACAAACTGAGTAACAAACGTTCCAAACCCAACAATGTGATAGAGCTTACATTGCTCCTACATCGTCCCCATGGCGATGGCCACACCCCCCTGAGCTGTCAATCAAGCCGAGTCAGTCATGTTGACATGGTGAGGGGAGAAGGAAATAATCCCCGTCCCAGCAGAGCGCCGCGGTTACGTCATCCACCAGATTAAATTAGAGGAAAAATAGGGAGGGCATGAGAGAAAGGGAAAAATAGAGATATAGAAAGAGAGAAAAAGAGACAGGAGTAACTGGGTGGTCCAGATGGTGAAAGGAAGATAGTGACATTGTGTGTCTCGTTGCGAATAAAAGAAACAGACTGAAATAGGTCCACGCTGGGTACAGTAGTACACACGCACACTCACACACACACACGCACACACACACGCACACACACACACACACACACACGCACACGCACACACACAGCTTAACCACATGCTCTATTTTCTATCATGGCCAGGAATGTGTCCATTAAATGGCGATAACTTACTTAAAACAATTCAATAGAGTGAAATCCAATTGTCAAAGGTCAGTACATATCAGGTCAAGGTAAACTGAAAATACGCACAAAAGGATACATACATTCTAGGAGTTTGTCAGGCAGTATGCAAACTAGAAACACTACCGTTTTGTCAGCATCACCACAGGCTTTCTGGGTAATAACTTTCTCATGAATTTCCTTTCAGAACAACCTTGCTTTTGTCAGGCGTCATTCACAAAACAACTGCTCCAGCACTTTCCCACTCCTAACACTCCAAAGCTGTAAAACGTTCAGCCGCCGCCGATGACAAGTGACACTCGAAAAGTCTTCTACCTGAGCACAGCGAGGATGAGAGAGAAAAAGTGATACCGGTGTTCTCCCAACGAAGGACACAGGCAGCCCCCGCCCGCGAGCGCTGGAAGTGTCCTTTAAATGTACTTTGGGGGTCTTTCTTGTGGCAAAGTGAAGAGGAAGGTGAAAAGGGGAATATTCATGCTTCGTGAAACTCGTCCTGACGCGCATAGACACAAACACGCACGCACACAACACACACACTACACAGAGAGGTAGCTCAATGAAATATTGAAAGATAGATGAGGTAGAGTACCTTTGGTTAGATTTTACTCAAGGATTTAAAGTCGTAGCAAACGAGTCTACAGTAAATTAATTACACTAGTCTTTCAAACACCCTGAAGGTAAACTATTTCTGTGGATCCAATTCTGTATTCTTACCCTTGGAAAAGGCTTCAAGTCCCCCTAGACAAGCCTATAATCTTCTGTGTTTTGTCAATGAAGTGTGGATAATGCCATTTCTGTGGTTGATTTAACAGAACTCCTTTCTAACTTATACTAACTTGCTTGTAGTTGAACAGGAGCAGAGAATAAAACACTACATTAGAAGTCAAGAATAGGTAAGCCACACAATTAGCCAGCCTCAATCACCTTCCAAGGTCAGTCATTGCCCATTCACAGATTAATTATCTTTTGTTGCATTGTTGTCAAGCCTTGGTCACTCTATAGCTAATTAGCATTCCATTATCAGCTCAATTAAGCCTAATTAATTAGCAGCACTGCTGGAACAAAAGATGGCGTGGCGGGCTCCGAAAAACTCTAAATTGGAGACGTAGACGTAGAGACCAATCCCAGTTCATGTTCTCCGCGGTGTCTCCCTCAAGGCCTCCTTTTTGATCTTGTTCCAAATGGCGCTGCGTGTTCAAGACTCATTAACAGACAAAAGGTTCCCTCAAAGGCAATGTTCACAAAGTTAGAACATCGTAACAACCTACCTACTTTTCTATTCCTAAGGATTCTGCTGTGACAGTGAAAGAGTGATTAAGGATTTGAGTGATTCAGGAAGTAAAATTGAATACAAAAAGGCTATTTCGCTGACAAGCATTGTACTGTCTCCTTGCCTTGCCTATAAAAGACTATGTGAACGATGTTAAGAGAATGGACCTGTTTGAAAAGACTATGTAAATACTTTAGTGAGTGGATGAGTGAATGGGGCCTGAGTGACTCTGTTTGACTTCTTTTGTTTTGAAAAGAAGCTACTATATACAGATAGGATAGCAATGTTTTTACAGCAACCCTGAAATCCAAACATTTACGTGTAATTCTCTTTAGTGCAAGAATACACACATACACATATACAAACACCAAGCCAAGCAGACAGAGGGTCATTCATCACATGTTGATGAAAGAGCCATCTATTCTGTGGCAAACAACATTATTCAATTTCTGATGTCAATGTCAGATTCCTCCAAGAGCTAGCCAGTGTGTACAAAGCATTTAGACAGACTAACATCCCTGATCACTGATAACAAGGACAGTGTCTGGAATGTAAGGTGGGTTGAACCTAAGACTAGCCCACTGATCCCAGGCAAGATCAATCAAGCACAGATTCAAATGACTGATATTTGCATTCCACCCCATCAGTGCGGTAAAAAAAAAACATAGCACAACACGATTCAAAAATGTGGTCGTCATTGAATAATCGCAGGCATCTGCTTTGCTCTTAAAACAAAGTAGCTGTCGGAGAAATGTTGGATGTACTGTTATATTGTACTTTCTTTGAATCCGACGACTCTGTGCATTACTTGAGAAATGATCTTAACAGTATCTCACATCTGGGAGCAAGGGTCAATCTGAAGCCTGGCTCCAGTGCCCGTGCACATCCCTTCAGTCTCCACGTCCCTGTGGGGCCGTGGAGACTGGGCTAGGCACACCCTGTACGGAGTCAGGAACCGTGGCGTGAACAGAGCAGGGATGACGTCCTGAGTGCCTCTCTCTCTCCCGGGTCTACCCCTCCAGGAGGGCTGATGCTGGTGGAGAGATGCAGGAGGGATGATGCCGGTGGAGAGATGCAGGAGGGATGATGCCGGTGGAGAGATGCAGGAGGGATGATGCTGGTGGAGAGATGCAGGAGGGATGATGCTGGTGGAGAGATGCAGGAGGGATGATGCTGGTGGAGAGATGCAGGAGGGATGATGCTGGTGGAGAGATGCAGGAGGGATGATGCTGGTGGAGAGATGCAGGAGGGATAATGCTGGTGGAGAGATGCAGGAGGGATGATGCTGGTGGAGAGATGCAGGAGGGCTGATGCTGGTGGAGGGATGCAGGAGGGATAATGCTGGTGGAGAGATGCAGGAGGGATGGGTGGATGATTTACAGGGCGAGATGAAGTGGGCGATGCTCCGGATGAATCTCCATCATTCCACCATGTCCTGGGTCAGGGGCCTCTGGGGGGCCGTGTGAGGGGGGGAACGTGGACCTTGAGGTTCTTTGACCCTGTATTCTGTGTGGTACTTGCTTCACTTGAGATACAGCATGTGCTTACACTCTTCAAATAAGTGTTTATAGGTCAAAGAAAAACATCACCATCAATATTCTACCCTCCAATGATTGAAAATACTCTTGTTAAGAATGAGAGTGAATTCTTCTTTTTTTTTGTATCAAGTTGATTTCAAGCATAGCAACACACAACAGCAACGTTGAATCGATGGAATTGATCTGTCAGTGAATGCTTCTACTTCCCCCCAATGAGGTGTAAATACATCTCCCCAGCATCACTCATCCAGCAGCTGTAGGATGGAAGTTTGTATGTGTTGTACTGTTTACTGTGTGTGCGTGCACTGTATGTGTGTGTGTGTGTGGTGGGGTAGGAGGATGGGAGGGCTCTCTCTGCACCTGTGTCTCTAAAGAGCCACGAGGCAGCAGTGAACATGGCCAGCGAGCTCAGGGGAAGGGGAAGAAAGGAGCACCTGATTCCACACGGAGGGGAAGGAAAAGGACAAGATCAGTTGAGAGGAATGTAATTAGCTCAGCTCCAAGGTTCATTTGAGCTGGCCAATTACCCGTCTAATTATCAGGTGCAGGGACGAAGGGATGGATGGGGGGGGGGGGGGGGGAAGAGAGTGAAAGAGAGAGAGGGGAGGGAGATCTATACGTATGAGATCAGTATGGTCAGTATGGATACCACCAACCACACCGTGAGGAGGGTATAGTTGCAGTGCTGGGACGTTTCTAAAGCTAGTCTTGGATGGTAAACCACAGTTTGACCAAAATTGATGTTTAGAAAGATGGAAAAAACACAATTCTAGACCTTCTAGACCTGTGGCAGGTATATAAGCCAAATGAGTGCATTTCCTTCTTTATATAATTGTATGTTCCTTGTCCTCATCTAAATCTGTGTTCTGCAGTGATTTCTATTATTCAAACTGAATCACCAGCAGTAAATAGATCTCACATCACTGTCTGACAAATAGCCTCTGACGGCTGAAAGAAGTAAAAGAAGGGAGTCGTAAAAGAGAGAGAGCAGGGGTAATAGGATCTAATGGGATGTTCTTGAAATGCAGCCAAAGCCCTCTACACTGGCTGCCTGATTACTGTCATTAACAGCAGAAAGCTCTGCTTTCCCTTGTCGCTCCTCACAACGGCGTGATATCTGTCCCCCTCTGCTCCTGCCCTTCCTCTAGCCCTCCATCCCTCCATCCCTGTCATCCCTGTCATCCCTCTCATTCCTGTCATCCCTCACGTCCTTCCCTCCCCCCAACGTAAGTTCACAGGATGCGGAGTGGAGAGATCCTGAACACAGAGGTGCTCTGTGTGTTTGTTATGATTCAGGTCTCTCTCTCTCTCTCTCTCTCTCTCTCTCTCTCTCTCTCTCTCTCTCTCTCTCTCTCTCTCTCCCTCCGGCTCTTTATCTCTCTCCATCTATTTCTCTCCCTCACTCTCATCCTCTCTCCCTCCCTCCCTCTCTCCCTCCTTTCTCCCTCCCTCTCTCGAACTCTCTCTCTCTATTTTTCTCTCTCCGTCTTTTTATCTCTCTCCATCTATTTCTCTCCCTCACTCTCATCCTCTCTCCCTCCCTCCCTCTCTCCCTCCTTTCTCCCTCCCTCTCTCAAACTCTCTCTCTCTTTATTTTTCTCTCTATCTCTCCGCCTCTGCACCTCCCCAAATCTCTCCTCTCTCTCCCTCTCTGTCTTTCTATCCCTACTACCCCTAAACCACAAACACCAGTCCATAGCCTGGATGCCTGAGCAGCATGCGTCATAAAGGCACAGAAACACAATGCTCTGAGGCAGAGCAGAAACTAGACCAGCTGGACATTGTTTCCACTCCCACACCCCACTGCCCTAAGACATGTAGCTGGACACCCACCATGAACCGAGATTTTAAAATGATAACTGCTTTTACAGTTGGTGAAGGGATAACACATCTATAGTGACCCAACAACTCAAGGGAAAGAGTTCATTTGTTTTTGTATTTCTGAGGGCAGACATCGTTTAGATGAGGCAAATGCGGAATTGGTAGGGGTTAAGTTCAAACCCTAGACTGTTGCGAAGTGATTTGGATCATTTGCTTTCGTGTCTTTCACAATTGATCAGTTTGTAAACAAAAGGTTACTCTATGTTTCTGATTCTCATCGCTCTGCAGGAAGATGTTAGGGGTTTGTTCTCCACAGAGAAAAACCTTGGTGTGACCAGCTTGGTGTGACCAGCTTGGTGTGACCACCTTGGTGTGACCAGCTTGGTGTGACCAGCTTGGTGTGACCAGCTTGGGCCCTGTTTGAATAACATTCACTTTTCCTTTCTCCCTTCCTAGAGCTGTTCTCTACACAGCCAATATCATCATCTTTCACATCTGCACATGACGGCCAGGTTGTGACGGAATGATGCACTTGTCCAGATTACACACGGGGCCTTGGATGGATGGTGTTTTAGCAAGAACTTTGATTGAAAAACCACAAGCAGGGATAAACTGTTACATGATCTGTGACTCCACAAGCACCACTCTGAGAAGAACTACTTAGGGAACTAATGGTGCTCATGCAATAGAGAAGAGAGCGAAGAGAGGGAATCAAGAGATTGTGTGCGCACAGCTGGGCTCAACCAAATGAACACAAAGCAGAGGCTTAATGGTTTTAGTGTTAGGGGGTTGATCTGGAGTTTCGCCCATTTAAGAATAAATAGAAAGATGTATAGTATACACATACAACACCACCCCTCCACCACTCAGACCCCCTTTTCTCTATCTTGATCTCCTATCTGTCTTTCTTTGCTATATCTCTATCCCTCCCTCTCTTTCTCTCTTTTACGCACACACACACATTTGTAAGCACGCACACACCACACACACAAAACATACAGTGCTGTACACACTAACACATTCTCTTCCCCCCCCCCCCCTCTCTGTGCAAAGGCTATCTCTCCCTCCATCTGTGTTAGAGGCTGTCCTGGTGTGTCAGTAATGACAAAGTCCCAGAATTCCTTGCAGCCAATTAGCCCAGGCATAATTACACAGACACATATGGAGCTGTCAATCAATAGAGCTCCACACAGGAACTCTGCCCACCCAGGGCTGCCAGCAGCACCAGCAGAGAAGCCCAACAGCTAGCTTAACAGCTAGCTACCACTTCCAGCTACCACACACTGACTGTGGCAACACGCAACCTGACACAAACCAGATTCAATCATAACTACAATAACAGTGTCACTCCAAAAACGAAAAAGGCAACGATAATTATAACCACACGTCACAAAAACTGACAGTGAGTTAAAATAAAAATTCTAGAAATTAGAAATTTATCAGAAAGAAAAAGAAAAACCAATGTCCTATGACAGGTACTTGTAGACAGCTGTGCCAACAGACGTACAGCAGGCAAATTTTTCTGTAGCGAATAAATAAATCAAGCCTCGGTTAAAATAGTAAACAATATAAGAATGACGTCAGCAGCCATCTGATAGAATTACTAAACAGTTGAGGGTAAACATACAACCAAGGGGTGATTAAAAACAGGGGTTGGATGGGACACAAACACATCTGTTACACACCATATGGCGAACAGTATGGCACAGATCAGAAGAAAGTTTTGGTTATAAGTAAAAATATATATATATTTTGTAACGTAGCTATAATCTGCACTTGTGATGAGATTGATCCGCAAACGTCACCTGTGGCCCACAGGATCCTCCTCTTTGGTCTAATGGCAGATGCATAGAGAGCTCATCTGACTCATACTGTTCTGTGTGTATGTGTACGTGCACACACAAAAGAACATTTCAAACTTGAAAGATGTTGCATTTGGGGCTTCCTTGCGTCGTGGGCCCATCATTCATTCATTATCGATTCCCAAAACGGAATAAATATAGGCCTCGTCCTCTGACTCAATCGATGTCTTTATTTCCCAGGAGTATCAGATCAACTTGGGCCAAGCTCACCTAATGAACTTCAAGATTGCTGTGCAAAGAAAACATGACTAAACAATTAGTCATTGTTAAGTCATTTACAAACACGTGGCATATTTCTTTATTCAGACAAGACACTAATCACTTGGTAATTAAACTGTACACACTTTTCACAGTGTAAAACATATTTTTTCTCAGGGATGTGTGTGTGCGTGTGCATGTGTGTGCTTGTGTGTGTGTGTTTGGCTGTGTATTGTTTTGGGTTTAGGTTAGTTATGAAGCCCTCTGTAACATTGCTTGTTTATTTGATTGGATGTAATTGGATGTGATTGGATGTGATTGTTGCCCATAACTCTGCCCCCTCTGCTCTTCTCAGTGGTAGACGTGAGGGATGGGAGTTCCTTTCCCCCTGCAGCTGGACTTACCTCTGGGACGTTTTCTTGTACTTCCTCCTGACAAACAGAGAACAGAGGGAAAGAATGAGAGACTGAAAGGAGAAGCCTCACTCGTATATACTGTTATTACACTGTTCATCCACCCTACTATGTACCAGGTCAAACACACACATGCAAACGCACTCAAATACACGCGCACACATACACGAAATAACCTCCCATTCTTTCTTCCCAGATAGACAGGCCATAGGCTTCCAAAGCAGAGAGGGGAGGAACAGCAGGGGGGGGGGGGGAGATGGGAGACAGAAACATTAAAGATTGACCCTCCATTCAGGCAGAATTCTGAGCACTTAGCTTAATTCGTCCCTATAGCATACATTTCAATCCGTCCAAATGACGAATGCCATGCAAAAGTGCATGCAAAAGTGCAAGATAAGGATGACAACCTTGCCAACAATGCTTCCAGCCAACAATGCAACCAGCTAAAACTCATTTGTTAAGTGATAAAAAAAAATATTGGGGGCCAAATGTACATCAAAAGGTAACCCTAAACCCATCAAATAGCTGTGGCTGGAAAGCCTCGGCCAAATCAATCCACCAATACACTGTTAGCGGCATTGATTAGTAGGGTGGGTTGAGTCAGTCATGAAAATAAGACAGGATGAGGGAGAGACAGAAAGAAAGAGAGAGAGACAGAGAGAGAGAGAGAGAGAGAGGGAGAGAGAGAGAATATTGAAAAAAAAAAAGATAATATGTAAGATTAAGGAGACACTATCTCTTTCAAACATTCTCCTTCTGCCTGTCTTTTTCTCTGCCTCTGCTTCTGCTTCTGTCTCTGTCTCTGCCTCTGCCTCTGCCTCTGCCATTGTCTCTGCCTCTGCCTCTGTCTCTGTTACAGTGGCAAACTGAGTTTATTGAGGTGATGTAAACTACACCACTGTGAGTGCACTGATGGCTCCTAAAGTAAGGCTGGCATCCACAACAATCCTGATGCATGCTCAGACATTATGGGACGGAATTAACCTTATTAAGTGTTGAATAGGAAACAGGAACTGACTGAATGCTTGTGCTAAACAGTACTGCCCTGATGGTATGAAATAACAAGCTTGTGTTTTATTTGGCCATACTCTGTATTTCTGGTTATTTCATTGGTGGTTGAAAATACT
>NC_061069.1:11170622-11270622 GCF_021917145.1 Hypomesus transpacificus
TGCCTCCTCTTCCCTCTCTCGCCCTCCTCTGTGTGTGTGTCTATGCGGAGCGCGCTGCCGTGGCGGTGTGCGCAGTGGCAGCAGCAGCAGCGAGCGGTCTGTCTCTGTCACTGCACTGCTGGGTGAGTGCCGTGCGCAAGGGTGAAGTGCCAGGCCACGGGGACACGGGACGCAGGAGGAGGGGGAGGGAGTGAGGGAGGGAGGGAGGGATAACATACACACTGGGATTAACAAAGATTATTGAGCTCAGAGAGAGAGAGAGAAGGGGGATAGGGAAAGTGACAGGGAAATAGAGAGAGAGAGAGATCTAGAAATAGAGAGACGAAGTGAGTGACAGGGAGAGAGGGATACCAAGACAGTGAGAGAGAAAAGAGAGAGAGATAGAGAGGGAGTGAGTGAGTGACAGGAAGACAGAGAGGGAAGCAAAGCAAAAGAGTTAGAGATGGAGGAGAGAAAGACAGAGAAAGAGAGAGGAGAGAGGAAGAGAGAGAGCAAGATTGAGAGAGAGGGAGGGAGAGCAAAAGAGAGAGGAAAGAGAGGGAGATAGAGAGATTGTACACATCCACTCAGAGGGAGGAGTCTCCTGATTGTGACAAATGATGGGTTTCTTTTATTCACTGAGAACCAGAAGAGGGGGCGGATGGGAGAGAGTGAATGAGTGGGGATGGAAGAGGGAAGAGGGAGGAGGGAAGGAGGGAAGAGGGAGGAGGGAGGAGGGAGGAGGGAAGGAGGGAGGAGGGAAGAGGGAGGAGGGAGGAGGGAGAGGAGGGAAAGGAGGGAGGAGGGAAGGAGGGAGGAGGGAGGAGGGAGGAGGGAGGAGGGAGGAGGAGGGAGGAGGGAGGAGGGAGGAGGGAGGGGAGGGAGGAGGGAGGAGGGAGGAGGGAGGAGGGAGGAGGGAAGAAGGAGGAGGGAGGAGGGAGGAGGGAGGAGGGAGGAGGGAGGAGGGAGGAGGGGAGGAGGGGAGGAGGGAGGAGGGAGGGATGGTGAAACAGAGGGTGTGACAAGGGGGGGAGGGTTGACTTTGGGGTGCAGGATAGAAAAGTTGCTTGATGTTTTCTCTGATGAACGGTTTAACATCTGAGACTCAATCAGACCTTGTTATGTATGTAACTTATACAACAATTCCATGTGACATTAATCGGTACTAGATACCTTGTACCGATTAATTAAACACTACAAACGTTATGTGTTTGTAGAGTCACAAACACATAAATGCACTCCACTCAACACACACACACATTAATATCTGTGAAATAATGTACCACATAGTGGCAGAATGATACGTCAGTTGCTCTTTAAATCCCTGGAGTAAAAGCAAAGATTTTTTTCCCTTCCTCTTTTCAAGTTGCTTGTCCTTTCGTGTTTTCCTCTTTTCACGATCGCTACAACAGAACAGTGGAGGTATAAAGGAACAGACAGAAGGCTTGACAGGCAAGAATGCAATAACGCTGAAAGCAGAGGTTTAGGGCCAAAGTGCTTACATTTTCTCCATCACAACAGACCCTTTTCAGAGAACTCAGTATACATCGTACCCTCCCCATTGGCCAATTCACCATGCAAATATCCTTTAAAATTGATCTGCTAAGTGCCCTCCTTCACTGACTGATATTCAAATT
This sequence comes from Hypomesus transpacificus, assembly GCF_021917145.1. NCBI lineage: Eukaryota > Metazoa > Chordata > Actinopteri > Osmeriformes > Osmeridae > Hypomesus > Hypomesus transpacificus. The sequence goes on from NC_061069.1 coordinate 11,172,239, forward strand.
GCAAAAGACAACAAAACAAATCGGAGGAGCTCTCCCGCCTTGCCACGCCTGACACGTTCCACTCACGACGGGCCGCCGGCACACACCGGCTTCCGATTCCCTCAACTCTCTGTCTCTCTCTCTCTCTCTCTCTCTCTCTCTCTCTCTCTCTCTCTCTCTCTCTCTCTCAGACTCTCTCTCTCTCTTTCTCCATCCCTCTCTCTCTCTCTTTCTCTCTCTCTCTCTCTACACCAGTCGCTCTTGTCCTCTCCCCCTTTTCCACTCCCTCCTTCCCCTCCCTCCCCCCCAGCCTCTATTATCCGACGTCTATCTCCAAAGATGCGCTGTAGCTGCTGCTGCAGTGTGGTGGAGTGGAGGGATGAATCAGACTCCTCCCAGCCCTTCCAATCACTTGATGCAGGATGCAGGGATAATGCCAGCGAGTCCCCTCTAAGACCCCGCTTTCATCTGCTCAGGTGGGCCCTCTCAGGGCCTGGGTGGAGGGTGGAGAGTAGGAGCTGTGGAGGGGGGGCTCTGGAGGGGGCTGTGTGTGGACCGCCAGCACCTCCTCCCTACGCTGGGCTCTTCAAAGCTGCACTCACACTGCCCAGGCTCTCTCCTCCAATCTCAAAACACACCCGCCTCAATATTTAAAAGAATACTCAAGGTGTTCTTTTAGTCTTTTGAGATGCTGCTGCTGCTGCTGCTGTGTGTGTGTGTGTGTGTGTGTGTGTGTGTGTGTGTGTGTGTGTGTGTGTGTAGGTGTGCATCTATCTAAGTGTGTGTGTACTGAATGGAGTGTGTGGGTACTTTGTGTGTATATCAGTTCGAGTGTGTGTAATGTTTGTACAAGTCTATATGTATGTGCATGTAGTGTGTGTGTAAGTGTAAGTGTGTGTGTGTGTGTGTGTGCGTGTGTGTGTGTGTGTGTGTGGGCCTCCACAGAGAAACTCCCGGGCCACCAGTAAAGCCTGTCGAATGATCCTGCTGCAAATACTCTCCTCTTCAATCAGGAGTCATTTTCACTGTGTCACACTGGTCAACACTGCACCTGCTTCCGACTGCTTGACTTACGCAACACGTATAGACATGTGCAGTATTGTCTGGAGGTCAGATCAACCTCTTACGATATGTAGGACATGTCTTTTGGACTTGTGAAATGGTTTAAAAGAGTGAACTGTCCCTTGACCCATTCACGTCATGCAGTGGCAGAAGCTAAACCGACTCAACAAATTCCCATGAAAAAGGGAACTGGATTCGAAATAGTCTGAGTTTGAGTGTTTGATGCTAAACATTTGGTTGCATGTTATTGGCCTTGATTGAATGACAGGACGTTAGGAGATGTTTCCACGATGATAGTCCTGCCCCGATAAATCACTGCACATGAACTGCGTGTGTTTCACCAACCACTTTGGAAGTCAAAATACAAGAGCTGTCTGAGATGAATGGCCGATGTGATTGACAGGAAACCAAGTCCTTATTTTTCCATAGTGGGAGACAGGGTGATGTACAGTTCAGTAAATCTAAAGCCTGTCTTTGGAGCTATGCGGACTTCCGTGATTAAACGATGCACGCAGAGCAGTCATGTCAAACAGGTCTCTCTGCCTACTGCATCTCTGAGACCCCCCATGTTTATTAAGTTCACACAGGCTACATTAGTTGAAGAAAACCTTACAAAAGCTTTAAGAATTCGACAGCCTTGATCTCTCAACAAGCCCAAATTCCGCTCTGAAAATAGCTGGGACAAGAATGTGGCACTGTAGGAGACATGCAGTCAGAGCCCTCTAGGAATGCCATGGAGAAATGTTTTCAATGTTAAAGCTAAAAAAGGTAACTGTGTTCATGCTGTTTAATTAAAACGGATGTGGAGCACAACCCTCGGGCAGTGGAAGGGCTTGACAGAATGTACTCATTATCTACCAGCAAATTTCGAAATAGTTGGAATGCCAGGCCTTTGAAAGCACATTTTCTGTTTCCATTATTGGATTACATCTGAAGCGTATTTGCAAATGAAAAGGGATCTGATGAAATATGAGACTGAAAGTCAAACACAGGGCCCGAATGTACTTCACCAAAGACACACAAAGACACACAAACACAAACTTGATTGTTACTTTCTTAAAACTGTTAGCCTGGCTGCCAGCCCAACTTAGCCCCGCCCATAAACAAAATTGGTCGGGAAGTTGGATCTGGGATCGCTAGTTTTAGGAAAAACGGGCTTTATACGATTATGGACAGATGATCAACAGTAACGTAATCAAACACATCACTAAAGAGCGCTTGGGTTGAATTTGTTTTCAATAAACAACATATTACGTTGTTCTGATTGGTTGTAGATCTAACCAATTGAGCGAAGAGGCATTTTTTTCCGGGTTCGGTTGAAAAAAGCCCCAAACTCACAGCCCAATGGAGCGATTTTAGACTCATATTCTGACTAGAATTATGAGTATGACGACGTCAGGCTATAAAACTGTAGCAGGGCTGAAAAGTTTGTTTGCGTCTGTGTTCATGTGTGTGGTGTAAGTCCGGTAACCAGTCAAGGAAATGATTCATCCCACATCTCACTTGACAAGTCTGTTTCAAAAACAGAGTCTGATTTATTGCATTTAATAATATTTGATCATGAGGTGCAGTGTTGTATGACTCACACGAGGCCTAGCTAAACTGAACCACAGATTTGCTGACAAAAGGACGACCAAGGTATCCCTCTCACCGACTCGGGCACCTTCCCATCAGAAGAAAATCAGAGACTTAGTTCCAGCCATTTAGAGACGCATAAAAAATTCAAATCTCATTTGAATTTGCACACCATTCGATACAGAGAGCTATGTATCAAAATAGCAATTCACTCCAAGGTAATGACCACATTTTCAAGACATTATCTATCAACCAATATGACTTCCTCTTTGGTGGGTTAGGGGAAGGCTAGGGGGATAATGACTCTCATTATCATCCTCTCCAGGATGATCCCCTGGGAGGGCAAAGGTCACTAATTCACCTGGACTCAAGTGATTGAGTTGTGGACAGGTCCAATAGGGTTTCAGTCTGATAGAGTGTATTTACATTACAGTAGTCAGATCACACTCAAGTCAATTCTGGCTGCTGCTATGAATGGATCCCATCGTCATCTTCATCATCGTCATCTTCATCATCGTCAACTTCATCATCGTCATCTTCATCAGCTTCATCAACTTTTCACCAGGTTCACCAAGAGGTCATGGTTCTGGATTCACTTAATGACAGTTTCCACCTCCACTGGGACATCATCTAATCTCTCTGTGACATGTCTCTTGCTGTCAAGTGACCGTGCTGACTCTATGTGACCATTGGGGGGCTGCTTCACATTGCCAGTCTGAACCCTGGGAGTCTGGTGGCTGAGCGGTTAGGGAATCGGGCTAGTAATCAGAATGTTGCCAGTTCGATTCCCCACCGTGTCAAATACCATTGTGTCCTTGGGCAAGGCACTTCACCCTACTTGCCTCGGGGGGAATGTCCCTGTACTTACTGTAAGTCGCCTCTGGATAAGAGCATCTGCTAAATGACTAAATGTAAATGTAACCTTAGACCAGGTACCAGGTCAGAAGTCATTCATTGTTATGGAACAATTCCACAAATGAGAGTGTTTGAGACGTAAGGCAAAGGTGCATTCTCAAAAAGTGATGACACGGATTCATGTCAGTGATATCATAGGTTAACGTAGCAGACGATATTTCAGACTCTTTCATTCTGCAGTGTGTGGGGGGTGGTCATATTACATTATTACATTACATACTATAATAATATGACATTATTATATATCAATATAAGTCATATTACATGATTATGTCAAGCTTCATGTTATCAGTTGGATGCAAATAGATCTTAACTTAGACCTCAGTCTAAGTCATTATTGAGTAATCTACTTGGCCCTGATACAGTATGACAAAGCAAATCCTGTCTCTCTTTCAACAGCATGATGTAGAGCCCGAAACCATGGTACCTGACTGATCAGGAAAACCCAAGCTGTGATGATATGGCTGATTAACATGATCATCATGGAGGTAAGCTTTCTATCATGTTGATGAATAACTCTGCCTTGTGCCCTTTACACCTGGCAGCAGTGGGTAGTGGGACCTCATTATATCCCAAACCTTGGTGTGTGTGTGCGTGGTGTGTGTGTGGTGTGTGTGTGTATGGAGGTGGGTAGGTGGGGGGGGGGGTTTAAAACGAGAGAAGTGATGACCATCTTTGTGCCTGATCTGGACGGAGAGTGGTCAGCCTGGCTAAACATTAGCAGACAAACAACGGATAGAAGCCTATTAATCAAGAAACAAGTTCATCACAGAGCATGACATCCAATTAACTTAGAGATTAATCACTGTGCCACAGTTGATGAATGTGTGTGTATGTGTGTGTTTGCGCGTATCTGTGTGTGTGCGTTTCTGCGCGTCTGTGAGTGTGGGTCTGTGTGTGTGCGCGGGCACATTCAACAAAACACGATTAGCTGCCTAATGAACATGAGCAGAGCCATTGACAATGCAGTAGGTGTGTGCTTCGGTAAACTACTGGTGCTGTATAGAGCTTTTGTACTAAAGCAAGCTCATTCATTAGCTGACGATGCTTTATATCTATACAAGCAAGCTCTAATGAGCACCAGTAACAGCATGACACCACCACCGTCACAAATCAGCAGGTATTTACATTGCTAATGGCACCATGTTGTTTTCTGTCACTGTACAACTAGGGACATTGTCGACGGCAACAGCAAAGCAACCTGTTTATCTGCAACCATCCCCTTGACTCCTTGACAACAGGGTAGCCATGGCATAAATACACAAGCACAACTGCAATTTAAACGAGCCAAAGTCATAGATCCGTATCATAGTGTCATTCACAACACAACCTTTGAGTGGAACACAGGAAACCAAACAAATTCTTTAAAAAACACTCTGTGACTCTGTAGCTGTTCTGATTGAACGGCTGTTCAATTAGCTCTGCCTCTCTCTCTGTCCTGGCTCTTACCGGTCCCCAGCAGAGAGTCTGTCTCCCAGATGATCTAATTACCACAGCCTGGATAAGAGCGACCCACCACTGGCTTCTGTGATGACAGGGAGGGAGACAGTTTTATGGTCATTTCATCACCCTGCCCCGTGATTCAGGCAGGACCTTCTAACCTCCTCCCCTTCCTTGATTACCACACGCAGGTTAATATGCTCATACTAAGATAATCAACCGAATACACAGCCACACACACATCCTTTAGTTTTTGTGTTCCGATGTGTATGTGTGTGTGTCATTGTTCAAAACCAAAAGCCAGGGTCAAGTCTTTCAGAAAAATGTCTGTGTTGTAAACAGGAAGTACCTTCTCCTTGGTTACTTTGCTCTGACGTGCGACTTATTCATTCCAGCTATTCTATCATTGGGTGATGTTTTTCTTTCATCCTCTCTGTCGTCGTTTTTACATGAAGGCGCCAAGATGCCTCCAGTCAACTGGAAAATGAATTTGGCTTCCCATCACCCCCCTCTACAGGAAGCAAACCTGCACTCTCAGGGACAGTGAGATGGGGTAACAGAGGCTCTATCATTGGAAAGATTAGCGAGAACAAAGATATCAAAATGCACTTGTAATTTCTGAACGAGGCTGTGAAACTGTCTGAATGTGGGGGAATGGTGTTTAAATAAAAACAGTTAAACCAAACAAGTAGAGGTCTGTCAAGTTACAGTCTGTGCAGCTCTGAATTCAGTTAGCCATAGCTTCACACGGGGGTCACGTGGCTGAGCGGTTAGGGTATCGGGTAGTAACCTGAAGGTTGCCAGTTCAATTTCCGGCCATGCCAAATGACATTGTGTCCTTGGGCAAGGCACTGTGTCCCTGTACTTTCTGTAAGTCGCTCTGGATAAGAGTGTCTGCTAAATGACTACATGTTTACAAGTGTGACACACTTTCAAAACACAGACTGCTTCTACTCACAGTCTTGTATAGACAACATGAATCTCTCAGTGCAGTTTATTGGGTGCAATTAACAATACCCCAGTACGCGCACATGACGGATGAAACAATCTTTTGAAGTCCCACTCACACCGAAACAACCTCTTTACCGACTCGGAATGTTGAAGGTTTGTTCTTTACTATAACTGCTTCTTCTCCCCCCCCCCCCCACCCCCCCCCCCTGCCCCGGCAACGGCCTCGTCTCCAGCATAATAACTCACACTCTGTTTACGCCTTTTGCATCTTTAGTGTCCCCTTGTCAACATGTTCCACATGTGACACCCCTGGCATTTTTACCCGTCTCCAGAGTTCTCACAGGTTAATTGGTGTTATGTGTATCTTGACATACAATATTCCAAAAGTGACAACACATTATGGTAATTGTGGTGGCCAGTCCTCATTATCTAGTGGAATCAATCAGACCTGTGTCCCCTTGAGTACCTTGTCCAGAGCTGTGCATTGCAATGAGCCTTGGAGAGTGTGCGTATGTGTGTGTGTCTGCTTGGTGTGTGTGTGTGTCTGCTTGGTGTGTGTGTGTGTCTGCTTTGTGTGTGTGTGTTTGTTTACAGTTTAGAGTACTAAATACATCAACCATTCCTGGCTCCAGTTCGGCCACATGAACAGTAGGAGCATATCAACTCAATATTTTGACAGACTAGAAGCACCAGTCCTAACACTGTCCCTCGCAATAGAATGCATGCCCTATGGTTATACTATACCTATACCATGGTTTCAACTCACCTGGTATTATGGTCATCTTATACAGTAGCTCCAACAGTCTTATGCAAGAGCGTGGACACTGATGTTCCAATCGCTGCTCCAGGTAGTACCCCAGGACTGTTTCCCTTTCGCTTTAACACGACAGGCGGAAAAAAACACTCAAATAACTCTCCCAAAAGTCAAAAGGAGCTTGTCCTGGTAGGAGTGAGCCTGCGACAGGGGATAGGAGAGAGAGAGGAGAGAGGAGAGAGGAGAGAGGAGAGAGGAGAGAGGAGAGGAGAGGAGAGGAGAGGAGAGGAGAGGAGAGGGAGAGGAGAGGAGAGGAGAGGAGAGGAGAGGAGAGGAGAGGAGAGGATTCAGGAGAGGATTCAGGAGAGAGCAAAGAGGAGAGAGGAGAGAGGAGAGGGGAGAGAGGAGACAGGAGAGAGGAGAGATGAAAGAGGAGAGAGGAAAGAGGAAAGAGGAAAGAGGAGACAGGAGACAGGAGAGAGGAGAGAGGAGAGAGGAAAGAGGAAAGAGGAGAGAGCAGATCGGAGAGAGGAAAGAGAAGACAAGAGAGAGGAGAGAGGAGAGAGGAGACAAGAGAGAGGACACAGGAGAGAGGAGAGAGGAGAGAGAAAAGAGGAGACAGGAGAGAGGAAAGAGGAAAGAGGAGACAGGAGAGGGGAGAGAGGAGAGAGGAGAGAGGAGAGAGGAGAGAGGAGAGAGGAGAGAGGAGAGAGGAGAGAGGAGAGAGGAGAGCGGAGAGAGGAGAGAGGAAAGAGGAAAGAGGAAAGAGGAGACAGGAGAGAGGAGAGAGGAGAGGAGAGAGTAAAGAGGAGAGAGGACACAGGAGAGAGGAGAGAGAAAAGAGGAGACAGGAGAGAGGAAAGATGAAAGAGGAGACAGGAGAGAGAAGACAAGAGAGGGGAGAGAGGAGAGAGGAGAGAGGAGAGAGGAGAGAGGAGAGAGGAGAGCGGAGAGAGGAGAGAGGAGAGAGGAGAGAGGAGAGAGGAGAGAGGAGAGAGGAGACAGGAGACAGGAGACAGGAGAGAGGAAAGAGAAAAGAGGAAAGAGGAAAGAGGAGAGAGGAGACAGGAGAGAGGAGAGAGGAGAGAGGAGAGAGGAGAGAGGAGAGAGGAGAGAGGAGAGAGAAGAGAGAGGAGACAGGAGAGAGGAAACAGGAGAGAGGAGAGCAGTACCTAACCTGAGAGCAGTCTTCTCAGTGGCATCGGGTCCGTCTGCAGAAGGGAGTTCATCAGCCAGGATCTCCTCCACACTCCGAGGGTCGTTCAGGGCACCTGTGGCCTTTTTGTCTCTGATCCCCATCCCTGCTGTGATGGCGTTCCACAAAACACTTTGGGACTTTGAGCCTGCAATGGCACAGGACGCAAACGGGAAAAGTAATCTGAAATGTCAGTTTGGACTGCATGAATGTATTTATTCTCAAAGATTGCTGATGTTATTGCTGAGGATAATTCTGGATGAGGATTTGGTCTCGTCGCAGCTGTAACTAACTAGGGTCTTTGGTATTGCTGCCACCTTGTGGCCGTAAAGTGCAATCTCTGTTTTGTCATTCCCTGCAGTAAATCTGTAAACCCCCTTAAAATAGGACGTTAAACAAAAGAGCAATGAGACTTACGTGCAAACCTGGCCAGTGGTTTGGCAGAACTCTCTCCATCCTCATTTGCCACTGGAGAAGTAGAAAAAGAGGACAAACCCGTAAATGTTAAGTTACAGACGTCAGGCGTCGGTGTGAAATACTCTGTATATCTGTATCTCTGGTTCCAACTTGGCTTGGAAGGCATAGGAGAGTTTGCCAGACAATAATACTGTATTCAGTTATGTTATTTCCATTCACGCAAGTACAAACGCTATCTCTTGCAGTTGTGTCAAGAATATACTTCCGCAAACCTGTATTTAACAGATATCATACATAAACAGGAAGCATTTAGTTCACTTGTTTGTGTACAAACGTTAACTATATTAGAGATGAGCGATAAGACAGGGACAGGTGACCTCACAGGATGAAATCATGGTTGACAGTAGATGATTGACAAAGTGCTAAAAAGAATGAATTCAGGCCCAAAGATGAATGGATTTCCTTGAAATACTGATGTAACCATGACAACAGATGCCACCCTGAAGCGAATGGTGATATGAGGTGAGGGATAAACTCAATAAGCATGTCTGTGCTCAACAGTAAGGGTTACGACATACACTGGCAATCCATTACGCAATTCCACATTTTCAGTTGGGTCAGTGAGTTGGTTTGCAAAATCATGGTGATTTGATGAGCATTCATACCAGGTCCAAAAGCTTTCATAGCCACTCAATGTAGTCCTGGTCCTCTGTCCTATACATCTCAGGCAATCATCTCACTTGTTCTTTCTCTCTTTCTCTCTTTCTCTCTTTCGCTCTCTCTCTCAATCTCCTTAGGAGATGTTGCTATGTCCCCCTTCTCTCTCTCTCTCTCTCTCTCTCTCTCTCTCTCTCTCTCTCGCTCTCTCTCTCTCTCTCTCTCTCTCTCTCTCTCTCTCTCTCTCTCTCTCGCTCTCTCTCTCTCTCTCTCTCTCTCTCTCTCCACTGCACTCACCTATTGTGATGTTGAATCCGTCAATGCTGAACGTGGCACTCCTGCCCTTCTTAAACCTCTGCTTCTTGGACATAGCTTCCATTGCTGTTAGACTCACTGTGTCCTCTCCTCTCCTCTGCGCTGCTTCCTTAGATCACAGACTCGGCTTCTCTTTGCAAATGAAGAAGTGAAGAAGTATTTTTCACACTAGTTATGAGTCGAGTTTGCCGCCGTTTGTGTTGTCAGTGACAACGGCTCGACCCTGCAAGCCGAACACCACAACTGACTTCCCCGTCTCCTCCTCTCTGCTCCTCGCGCCGCAAATCTCTACCCCAGCCACCAGCGTCTCTCTATCCTTCGTCTCGTACACCGTGGCTCCGCCAAACAGCTCTCTGTCCACACCTCCTAGCACTTCCCCCGAGAGTCTTGTGAGTGAAGGTGTGGAGGGGAAGGGTAGGGGTTCATCGGTGACTGAGTCGACGTGACATGTTTAGCAGGCGAGCACTTACTGTAACATCAGCTCACTTGTGTCAACAACTCCAGCCCACAAACTCTAAGAAATGTTCAACCCTAAAAAAAAATACGTGGATACAGCCATGCTTACTGGGGCTCCACAGGTCAAAACCTAGATTACTGTACTTTATATCCAGCTGTCAAATGTGCTCGTCTAACATCAATCATTTTCAATCAAATGTTGCATTTATGCTTGCATTTCTGTTCTTTTACCCCTGTTGTCATATGATTGATTTAGTTGTTTTGTCTCCAGCCATTTATACTGTATGTCTGATTATCCTCTCAGAATTGCTCTACTCTTTAGCACAGGTATGGTACACTAGGGTGTGGGCAGAGCCTGGGGCCCTTATTAGTGCTGGCTGACATTTAAAGTATGACATTTTTCATGTTTCATGTTTCTGAACGCCCCTCTAATTATGAAGAGGTTTTGAGCCCGGGTCCTTTTTGAAGGCATGGCTTTTTTCCAGCTGAGCTTTGAGACATGACACACGTTAGTGAAGTGTGGCACCATAACCAAGACTTTGAGCGTTAACCTTTGCCATCGATAAAATATCTTAAAAGGAAATACTGGGATTTGGTGTGGTTTATAATAAGAAAATAAAAAAACACATTTTACTGTAAATCATTTTTCAAATGAATATATTCTGGGTGTATTACTAAGAATTCAGTTGTTTGTGCCATCAGTCAGGGTGTTCTGTCCCCTGCTGTTTCCAAAACAAGACATCATATTCTCAGATCACCACTGTTTCATCCAAGGCATATTCAATACATTTACGGTATCAAAGCAGTGCTTTGAGAGGAAGCTAAAGATAAAGCTATCAGAATAAACATGACTCTGTAAGGTTCTACGATTCCAGAAAACCTCTATTCAAACATTTGACCGAATCTTTTTTTATTAGGATTCATGGGCTTTATCATTTGCAAATCTCAAATTAAAATGACTGAGGTTGGCAACTTGACTGCGTGAATGGGTATTCGGTTCTTATTTTCATATACTTCAATCCAGTATGCAAATCAAGCCCTCCAGTGGATTTCAAAGGGGAATGAGAGAGACAGACACAGTCTGTTCTACAGTTCAATCTATGGATAATGGGCTTATTAAAGTGACAGAGATGTGACTAGTTAACACTGACACAGCACACAGGTGGGGTTACTGACGGTGGAACTGTCCACTAATGATATCTGGCGACATGACAAGAAGCTATACCACCTCCTTACTGGATGAGAGTTAAGGGAGAGAGACCAATTAAGTAAAACGTTGAAGGAGGTGACTCCAGTTACAACCCCGCCTACTTCAGAGATGAATCACTGGTCAAGAAAAAATCATTGAAACCGTTAATGGCACCCTGCAGCATACATTAAGTGTTTGTACAGACATCATACACTAATTTCAGCTTGTTATATATATATGCTGGGGTTGGCGGAGGATGACAGTAGCTGTGAACAAGTACTACAGGTCAACAGAACATTCCGTTCAAGATCCATTATCTTGAGGGGTCACTGTCATGGAGACGTAACTGTAACCAGGCAACCATGAAACCTTTCAGTCACATTGTGGAGATTACATACATTGCACCAAGGACGTGAAGGGGTTAAACAGGAAGAGCTTAGCTCCTGCATTATGCAGTCTTTTTCCTTTTCCTTTGAACATCTCATCCTCTGTCCTACAACTTTACCTCAACATGTGCTTGCCGTCTATTATTTTAGCATTTGCTGGAAGGCTGACAACAATGTTTTTACATGATTGATTTGTTTCAGCAACTACTTTTTAAACATGACAAAAGTAAAGATGTGGTTCAAATGTTCTGGCTAGAATGTTGTGGATGGTCATTGTAGGTCTTGTTTTGTTATTACAGTAGCAGAGTATTGCACAGACCTAAACTCACCGCCCCCCTATCATGTCTGTAAATAACTGCCTTTCACCTTTGATCAGGAGATGAAAAAGAAAAAGCCCAACGGACACACATTTACTTCAAGAGGAGCTCACCGTGGTTACATGTCGATGAATATGAACTGGCAGTATCCTACTGAAAAGTACCTCATGCGTCTGTTTTATTATGACGTTGCGATACAATCCCCCATGCAACAAGCTGGGAAACAAACAAACTAATTATGGTCTCTCTCAGAACACAAGACTGTGGAACAAGACAACCAGATCAGTGTATTCCTCCCCTGTGTCCCTACAGTGACACATGCAGGTAATTAAGCAGCAGTGGGAGACAGGGAACCCATGTATTTCCCAGTGAAGTACTCATTAGGGAACCATTTAAAGCGACCTACTGTATGTTGATCTGTGTAACTGGCCTTATAGACATGACATGGCAAAATATTGACAAGCAATTAGCAAATATTCTACCCCAAAAAATTATAATGTTGGCTCTGTAATTTAGCATGTCTAACAAAACACACAACCTTTAAGCTATAATGTTTAGGTTCCCAGTCATACTGTAGTCTACAACATACTACTGATATGTCAGAATGAAGGAAATCTTTGATTATGTTCAAACATTCTCCAAACTCAATAATGAAAATCCCTACCCACAAGCCCTTGACACCAAATGGACATCAATCTGTTCATTTTCACCAAACACAGGGACTTGAGCTAATTACAGTGGTCACGGAGCGTTGACCTAAGGCATGTGGAGAACACAGCTCAACTCCCACGCCTAGACCAAAAATAAACACTGTGGGGGAAGAAAGTAACAACATCAAGTAATCAAACCAAATACTTGAAGAAGGTTTAGCGAAACTATTTATTCTGTTTATTAGAACACAACACCCAGGGGAAACGTAGAATATAAAATCGTAATTAGTTAGCATTGCTTGTCAGTCAATTTGCTGTCCTAAAGTACATGGACAACAACTCGATTAGCATCTTTGACATGGACTTCTCTATGGAAGGGTAAGATCTACCTAAAGGGAATCGAGTCTCAGTGTCTTCTACCGTCCAATCACTTCTGGTGGGAGAGAAATGGATCCTCATTCCATTTCAGGGACACCCTCTCGATATGACCTACTTCTCTTCTACGCCAAGAACATAATCAACGACAGAATAATTGCAGCTCTTCAACAACACGGCTATTACAGCATCTCCAGTGTCCTATATTTACACCTGGCTGTCTCTCAGTAAGGAGGGAGACAGACAAGAAGCTGTGCGCTCAGCCCTGCTGTGGGAGCACAAACGCCTTACTTATCACAGCAACACATGCAAGGCCCGCTGCTTCAAATGTGCAGCTGCTTGCTGTAGAAGGAGGGGAGTTGGACTACAGGAGCACTTGCTTGGAAGACTCTGTCTCTGGGTGGCGGACCAGCATGCACAAACACACACATGATTGAGTCATCAAAGTCCTTGAAACTCAGTAAATACAAACACATGTAGAAGCATTGACATCGTATTCACACATATCCGTCAAAATCCCCCTCAAACTACAGAAGTGACATATTTTTCTTCTCAATACTAGGGGTCAAGAGAGTAGTGTTAGCCTGTGTGTGCCCCGCTGGGCTAGGGCAGAGGAGAAAGCAGCAGAGGAGAGAGCAGCAGAGGAGAGAGCAACTCAGGGATGTGGAGGTGAGGCACAGCTCAGGTGCTCCTCACCTGGGACAGAGCAGGAAATTCTGCATGAGGCATCACTGTCCTGTGGCCATGGTAACCGGTGAACATGGGGTATTTTAAGAGCCAACAAGGGACAGATTATGCTCCACTGAGACTGATGAGAGGGAGTTTGGAAGACAGAGAGAAAGAGAGAGAGAGAGAGAGAGAGAGAGAGAGAGAGAGAGAGAGAGAGAGAGAGAAAGAGAGAGAGAGAGAGAGAGAGAGAGAGAGAGAGAGAGAGAGAGAGAGAGAGAGAGAGAGAGAGAGAGAAGGGGGACATAGCAACATCTCCTAAGGAGATTATGTGGTTGGGAGAGTGGGACTAAATAGTGCAAAATGCTGCTAAACACCTTGACTCATTCAAGTGCATGTTAAAAAAAAAACCCCGCTGTGCATAGTCCTAATAAAGATCACTTGAGAAATTATACTCTTGAACATTTCTGTTGGGAGTGGGGGCACTACAGAACACTCGCATCAAAGAGATGCTTCTGTAGTTGAGACACGCATATGCATTGATATCCCACAGATCGGCCTTCAAAGGCTTTCTACCTATTCATTATGAGTATGTCACTGTCGCTTTCAGGATATTCCTATGAAGCTTTTTTTAGGTGGACAAAGCAACGCTCACATCTGCAGACAAAATGTTGTGTGTGTATGACTGTGAGTGTGTGTGTGAGTGTGAGTGAGTGAGTGTGTGTGTGTGTGAGTGTGCGTGTGTGGCTACATAATATATATGTATACAGTATATATATATATATACTTTTAGGATAAGTTGACAGTAGTGGTCTCGTTTTTATCAACTTCCTCCTTTGTAGCGAGTAAGTAAGTGAACTGTTCCCTATACAGTTATTTACAGAAGGGAAATACTGTTAACACAGACACATTTTACTTGAACAGATATCTATGAAAATATATGACCCTGTCATTGACCCATTGACTGTGTATGAAATAGTACTTTGTCGTTATCTGTTTGCCTATTGCGAGTGTGTGATGGTTTAACTTACCGCTCTGTCGACTTCCACGAGGTTCTCGTACTGTTTTTTGTGTCCCGTCGCAGCCCTGTCCGTTCAGGACCTCGGAGAGCGACTGTTGGGTGCTTTGACGCCCAATTTGGTTTGAACGTGTATTTAAGCGCATGCTTCTCGATTTTGCCGTTTCAGGTGCCGATTGGTTTCGCCCAGAATCATGATCCGGTTCTGAACCCACTTTGACAAATGCGTTTCTTGTTCTTCTTGTAAAAGCCGATGTCACGGAGCCCATTCCAAATATTTGAATGCTACTCAGTGAAGGTCGGTGTCATTTTCTGGATAGCCCACTCTGGTTTTCAAAGAAGCAGTCTCTTTCCATTCAATTTATTCATTTGCCAAAATATTCTCATCGTGTAAATAGCCTACTGTATTCCCCAGAGTACGTTCTAAAATAGTTTGCAATTGCCAAGACAAGTTCATGTTTCGAGAAACTATTTGTGTCAGGTAGCTGCTCGAGCAGCCTGTTCTCCCCGTGCGCAGCCTGTTTGAGGACAGACGTCACGCGCAGAAAGTTGTTCTTTTTGGCAAACAGAAGGAACTCTCGAGGGCAAAGGCTAGCAACGACAAGCTACACTAATTAGGTTGCATAGAGCCCCGGATAATCCAAATGACGAGGAGAAAAATTGTTGTAGTTGAATTAAAGCATTTTTGTCTGCAGAACATTAATGTGCTTTTAACCTTTGCCTATTGCATTGTTGAGCGCAGCCGGGATTTTTATAATCAAGCGATAAATAAACAACTTTTTTAACATAACGTTGAACAGTAGATGGCAGTCAGTCAAAAATAGCCATGTACTAAATCATATCTTGGTCACATTATGACAAACCATAGACTCATTTTCAAATCTCACGAATTATTGAGGTACGCTGGCCTGGCTCAGAACCAGAATGTGTAAGATACATTGTCGTGAAATGCTAGATGTCACTAGTTTGTCAGTTTGTACCTAGTTTTAGTAACCTGGTCGAAACGAAATTCACTGTGTGGTAACAGGTCATCAATTAGTATCGAACCTACACCCTAAAAATTCTCTCAGACCAGGTCATTCTAACAGAATCAGAATTAGTTTTTTATTCGCCATGAAAGTTTGCACAGACAAGGAATTTACTTTGGACGGAAGGTAGTGACCGAGGCAGTCATCATCAGCGCCATCTTGAAAATGTCAGCAGAACATGAGGAGAGGGGAGGAGAGAAAAAAGTCAACCCCCAGACTCTGCTCCTAGAGGAGTACAGTGTGGGAACAGGAAGAAAACACCTCAGCTCATAAGCACATACATTGTACGACATTACAGAAACTCGTGACCTGCAACAGGGGGAGGCGGCGGGGTGTAGAGGGTGTAGCTAGTGCAAACAAGCAGCATCTGTTCCTGCAGCCATAATAGGCGCTGGCCACAGACCCGCCTGCCACACTGGGGGAACGAAGCAGGCGAAGGCGTGGGATGGGGGTCGGTGGGCGTGATGGCATATCTGTAGTAGGTGAAACTTAGTGTGTGAGTATGCCTGGTTTGTCGCCTTCGCTTAGGCCACAATCAGTCAGATTCTCAGTTTGCAGATTGTATTGCCATGGAGACAGCCTTGTCCCAGACAGAGACAACAATCCACAGGTGTCTGTTGGAAGGGGGAATGAGGAGGGACGAGGGACTTCAAGAGAGTCTCGCAGCAGCACTCTCCAGGGGAGTTGTTGTTCCAGTAACGGCCTTGGCGGGGCCAAGGCCTGTGCTGGGTACGGGCCCGAAAGCAGATATGATCTGGGTTGTTTGGGCGAGTAGCCGCATTCAATTGTCATTTTCTTTTTCTTCTTTTTTTCCAGAAGAACTGTAATCTTCGACCATCAGAAGGCGCAATGGATTTTTTTAAGGCAACTTAGTAATAACTGTAGTTTGCTTTACACACACCATTACAACACATCAGGTGAACTGTGCAGAGAAGGAATGCACTTAAAACCCATGTGTAACTTTTCAAAATAGTTTATTAATGCTATAAGGGTATCTGAATGTTTTTCTTTTCATTAAACATACAGGTGCAGACTGAGGGAGCAAGGTACTGCTTTGCAAACATTTGCTAAAGTTTTGGTTACATGTCATTATTTTGTACAGACCATAGAAAGTATACAAAGACTGTATAGCTGCTGGCCGGTGTTTGCTTTAAAGTAACGTGATTATAATGTCTCAGCTGAAAGCCTTTTCGGCTTTTTTGTCTAAATATAGGGAGGGCTTCTTGACAGGCTTTTCATCATACAGCATAAATATCTGGTGCCCAGATATTTTGGAGAGGTTTTGTTTTACATGAGGGGAAATGCTTTTACTTCATGTTGCCACAGGTCTTTTGTCAGTGGAGACACATTGCAGATCACTGCAAGTCATCGTGGTTCTGGGTAGACTCATTGATCACCTGTGGATGAGAACAAATTGATTAGGATTCTGTCATTCATGTTTTCATAAATTATGAAATCGTTCAATCAAATTACAGACTCACAGTAGGAGACCTGGTGTGGTGCGCCATAAAAAAATGATTTTTTTGTGGCAAGTACCAAAAGTACCAAAGAGTAATAATAACATTGCCTGGTTAATATCCCTCTTTGGGCCTCATTTACCAACAGAATTGTGCCCATTTCAGGCGTGAAATAGCGGGTAAAGACATAACACCGTATTTACAAAGACAGCGCACTTGAGTAAAAACGCAGATTACCGCTGCTGGGAGAGTATAAGTG
The DNA here is from genome assembly GCF_021917145.1 of Hypomesus transpacificus. Lineage (NCBI taxonomy): Eukaryota > Metazoa > Chordata > Actinopteri > Osmeriformes > Osmeridae > Hypomesus > Hypomesus transpacificus. Next base: position 11,189,300 of record NC_061069.1, read on the forward strand.
AAAGTGGAGTTGTATATTTCGATTTTTCTGGTCTATTAACGGCGCGCTAATTAATACTAATGGGCGCTGATTGACTGACGAGTATCTGGTTTGATAAATACCACGCAAAATGCAGAAATACACTGTCCGCTATTTGCGGTTGGGCAAAGGTTAGTTAGTAAATTAGGCCCTTTGTATCTTCAATAAGGCATTGCATTGTAGTCTCTGTCATATTGGTTTGAACTAAGGGGTCATACCTGACCATCCCTGGTTTCAATGGTCTTGATCAGAACTCTCTTGGTGCTTGTACTTTCCACATGGGGTTTGGACTCCAGGACCATAGTTTCTGGTGACATGAAGATTGTGTTATATTGAGAACTCAGCAGTCACCGTCGATAGATCTGATCATGTAGGATTAGAATTTTTTGATGAAGAGCTAAATCTACCTCTCAGGTTCATGGAGGAGAAGTTCGGCAGTGGAGTGGAAATCCTGTAAAACAGCACATTTGTATAACAACACAGAAACACATTTGTCTTTTACAGAATATAAAAAAAAACTATGAGTTAACCGTAACAGTAATCCATGTCACCTGCCCTCCTCTCCTTCCAGAAGCTTCCTGTAGGTGGCAATCTCAATGTCCAACGCCATCTTGACATTGAGCAGGTCCTGATACTCCCTCAAGTGGCGGGCCATCTCATTCTTCATGTTACTGATGTCTTCCTCCAGACGCCCAATGGTGTCCTGGCAACTTGTGGTCTCCAAGGAGAAGTTCTCTTCCATCTCCCTCGTCTGGCGTTCCAGCGACTCATTCTGTTTGTGTCAGGGAGGGGAAAAGGGAGGACAAACCCTTAAAGAGTACTCTTTTCTACAGAGGCTTGCCCTTCTGTGTTCCCTTGTCAACATCCCTTTACATATTGAGTCAAGCTAAGTCTAAGTTTAAACAACAAAGAAAACAAAGAAGTATTATTTGACATTCTCCCTGAGATCTGCGCCGGGGTGTGAATTTGAAAAACACAGGAAGGTGCAACATTCTGAAAATGGGACTCCTACTTCCTCGATCCCGTCTCCCCCATGTTGATGTGAGCTGGAGAGGACCAAGCAGACTTACCATGCCTTTAAGGGAGTCCACCTCACAGGTAAGAGCCTGCACCTGGCGTCTGTAGTCATTGGCCTCCTGCTTGGCCACTCGGAGGGCTTCGCTGTTGCGGCCCGCTGCCTCGGTCAAGTCAGCAAACTTCCATTCACAAGCACAAGGTAAAAAAGAGAGAGAGATGATCTATACTTTATGATCTGTTAGCTTAACTCACATCTAACACATGTCCATACCAGTAGGAGGCAGGGTTTAACCCCCTTTTGTTCAACTCTTTTCTTCCTGTCTACAAACAGCCAAAGAAACACCCTATAAGTCTGTACCTTGGACTTGTACCAGTCCTCGGACTCCTGGATGTTCTTGGTGGCCAGGTTCTCGTACTGCAAACGCACGTCTCTCAGTGCCGCTGTCAGATCCGGCTTGGCCACGTCCACGTCCACCTGCAGATGCTGCTCCTGCATCTGGCTCTGGAGCTCCAGCAGCTCCTGGGGGGTCAGGCACATTAGCTAGAGGCTCTGTGAGTTCAGTCCCAACGAGTCATTTGTGATCATGTGCTTGATTTGAGCTGCTAAACAGCTTGGTTCTTGGTAGCTGGCCAAGTCAAATCAAACAAATTTGGGACCGAGGGTTAAGAGGGGAAAGGACGAACGGGGTAAACGGGTGCTTACTTCATCGTGAAGCTTCTTGAGGAAGTTGATTTCTTCCTGAAGTGACTCCACCTTCCGCTCCAGGTCCAGTCTGGCAAGAGCAGCATTATCCACATCCTGCACAAGTACATCTATCAGGAATGGGGTCCCTTGTTATGGGAACTCTCATCACACACTACTCACACAGACCCACACAGCTCAAGCACACCCCCATTATGTCAAATCTCAGGAGTGGCGAGCTTTGGACAATGCCCTCCCCTTCAGGGCACACTAACTCTACGTTTGTCAGATGGGCACAATCTGCTCTGTCAGATACATGTTGCCACTTCAGTTCACAGTGCTTCACAGTGCTTCACACTGCACACACACACACACAGGCAAACCCAGTGCACTGACCCACAGGAACAATCGTGCACAAACACAATAACACAAACCACACACACACAAAACCGGCTGTTGTGTGTGTCTGGGTGCTGCTGCTAATGGAGGTATTAGCGCGGACGCAGCTCTGCCCAGCTCTAATGCCTAAGACAAAGTATGCCATTCAGCAGTGTTCCTGGACTGAGAGGCTGACTGGCTCTGCCCTCTGTGGGCCTGGCTGCTATTCTGGCTAGCCAAAGGGGCTGCGTAGGTTTAGGGCCGGGCAGTCGGGATTCCCTGCCAATATCAAGAGACAATCAAAGCATCCCCACCGATAATTAGGGGAGGTGTTAGCAAATGGGGTGATGTTTACTACTACTACCAATCAATGTTCAAATCGAACCTTTATCCTTGCGGTCTACTGATATTCAAGGTTGCGGTTTTGCTGCCCTCAGCAGTCAACCTGAACCAACTACGTAGTCTCCTGACCCTGAAAAAAATCACACTGCAAATGGAATACACGTGTCACTGGCACTGACTGCATTTAAACTGTATTACAGCTCAATGCACCTCTTGTTTTTCATGCCTATGTGTTAGTGGATGCCTTGTGGAAGAGCACCACCTCTAACCCTACTTCATAAAGATGGCTCTGACCGATCGTGATGCGAGCTACAACTCACGCCTGAGCCAGTGAGGTGTGTTTTAAACTAATCACATTTATTCTGTCGACTGAGCTTGTCTCCCAAACTCGGACACATCACACAGTGTTCTTTTCGCTCTGATAAACACTGGCGTTCAGACTGCTCTGGTTATGTCCAAACCAGCCAGCCACCCAGACTGACAGAGAAAGATCCCCTACTGCAGGCTTGACTTGGCACCGTAGACACAGCTTGGCCTTTATACTAGGCCAGTGCAGCAGGCCCAACTTTAATGCTGTATCTGCTGTTTTGACATCCCCTGGCTGCATACTCATTGTTCCGCATGGCCAACTTTGATAGATTCGATAAGGAAAAACAAGTTAGGAGGGAAGGTGTTTAAACTAAGTTTGTGTCTGAGTTCGCTGTTTAAAGCTATAGGGCCGCGATTGACTGTATTTTGTCATGAAAATGCTTTTGTCAGTGTGCAGGACCTTTACAGGAACTGTGGGTGTTGATCATACCTGCCTGAAGCTATGCATAGTGTGTTCAGCCTCCTCCCGCTGTACAATCTCTTCTTGCAACCTGCAAAGACAGAAAAAAGTTTATCTCAGGTGACTGAGGGAGCAAAGTGCTGCTTTGCAAACATTTGCTCTTCTCTTTATCCCCCCCATCCCACCCTACCCTAGCCCCCCTAAAAAACTAACAAAAACAAACTCCGACGTCTACTGTCCTCTGAAAAAGCATATCTTCATGTAATTAGGGCCGACATGTTATATTACAAATTAAACAATTCATAAAACTTTTTATGAATTATTTTTAGCAGGAATTTAATTTGTATCTGGGCTTACTTCTCTCTAAGTCGCTCGATGTCGTCTGCAAGGTTGTCGCGGTGAACATCGACTCGGGCCTTTTCGTTTGTGAGTTGGTCGACTTGACGTCTGAGTTCCCGCATCTCTTCCTCGTAAAGGTCGCCAATGCGGGACGTACCTTTTCCACGCAACTGCTCCAACTCCGCCTGGAGAATCTTATTTTGCTGCTCCAGAAAACGTACCTTTTCGATGTAGCTGGCAAAACGGTCGTTCAGACTTTGCATCTGCACTTTTTCATTGGTGCGGTTGGTTTTAAATTCGGTGTTGATCGCATCGGACAGGGAGAAGTCTAAGCTCTCAGATGACAAACGAGGCATCGGTGCACTGCTGCGGACCCTATGAGTTTTGGAGGCACGGATGGTCGGTGCGGAGGATAGACCAAAGGAGACCCGGGAGCGCATCGGGCTGGAGAACTGACGGCTTGAGTGGCCGGACCAGCTAGGTCTCTCTGCTCCTCCAAACATTCTTTCGTATGAGGAAGTACTTTTTCGAAAAGACATAGTGTATCCCGCAGTCTTTTAAACGGTTAGCTGATGTAATGCTCTCCTGGAATTTGCTGCTGCTGTACCTTGCTGTGTCCGTGGAGTTCCCCAAACCAAGAATGTGTCCCGGGACGAGATTTATAGTCCTCTCCTTATGCAAATGAAATAACTGGCCTTGCAAATTGGAGTGGCACCACGGGAATCCTATCAGAGAGAGCCAAAGCATTAAACTTGTAGCTATTCTTCTTAAACTACAACCGCAGGAACACTATACCCATATATGTCCAAGAATGAGGAAGGGACCAGTCAGAAACTAATTAAACTGAATCCAGCATGGTGGACAGAATCATAGGCATTTTTTTCTGAAAAGGGAGAGGGTTTTGAGACGTGAAACTTGAAGACTTTAAAATTCCAACTATTTATTCAAGATTTCTTCCTGAGAGCAAAACTTTTCACTATATTTTATTTATGATCAACAGAATGGTCAAGTCAAGGCATAGGGAATATGCGTTATGTTTGTGTGTGAGAACATGATTATACTAATAAGTGCTTGTACTTACTTATACTTATAATGTAAGTACTTATAAATTGTCCAGCGTGATTATGAGTAAATCTTTGCGCCATGGTGTATAGGTATAGTATAGGTTTATTAAGTAAGTATAGGTTTATAAGGTTAGTATAGGTTATTATGTTAGAGGTTTAGTATACTGTACTGTATATTATATATTATTTTGTATATTTAGGAGTTTTATAATATTTTAGCTTATCATAGACGTTATCTATGTTAAACTGAATACTTATATGTTATGTTAAGCCAGGTTGCTGTGCATTGTCTTGTTCCAAAAATGTCTGTGCTCAGTCTGACCTTGTGTTGTTCTGTGTATCTGACAATAAAAGACTTGAACTTGAACTACTGAACCTTAATCAGTTATTGATTGTAAGGTTTCTGCCAGAGAGAAAACAGAACAGCATTTTGACCGTGACAGACCACGGATGCACATCCACATCAGTCAGCAGGAGCTCACGCTGTGTTTATGGGTGACAACTCCCAAAAAAAGAAGGATTGATTTTTACTGTAGAAGTTAGCCAGAGTTAAAGCCTTTGCTGCAGGCCTTATAGGGATAATCAATGCACTAAAAGCTTATCAAATACCCCATTAGCCATTTTCAACCTCTTCTGACTTCTCTCTGTATGATCAGAAAAAGGCACATCTGTGTAATTAGGTGACAGGTATTTGATTGCTTTTATTTCTCTCATTCTGTATGCGTCTATGTGTGTGTTTGTGTGCCAGCAGGTGTACAGTACTGTCTAAAATCATTTGCTTTTAGGTTAAGTCATAGGCAGTGTGAAAACAGACGCCTGTGTTCTGCCAGTGAAGCTGCCGTGCTGGCCCAGAAGTGCTGATATTCTGTGATTCCGATCGAAGACGGGGACAGCTGAGATAATGAAATCGTAGCCCTCTGTCCCAGTGGAACTGCAGCTTGGAGCCCGACATTCTGCTGATGGCCCTCACCACCCTAACCTTCCAGGATGTGTTTTAAGGATGTAAACCCCTCCTTTGCCAAATAAATATTTCCATATTCCTTCAGACACTATGGATGTGTCACTCTAACAATTGAATATGGATAGTTTGATAGTCTTGATGCAGATTGGTTCAATCTGATCTTGTTTTCATTCAAATGTGGGGGTTCATTTGTTTAGTTTGTTTGAACAGTTTAACAAAGCTCTGTGGTGATGTTAGTACTGTAGCTCTGGCCAGTGTTTCCTGGGGCAGATTATGTGCTGTGTGTCGGTAACCTCTCTTGTCTGACCTCTGCTGCATTAAGCTGGTGAAATGTGGAAAATTCAGACAGCCAATAGGATGACAGTTGAAAAAAGCGAAAGGGAGAGACATTTGATTGAACCGTTACATCAGTGGCATGGGGCTAAAGCAGTGTGGATGGAACACTCCTGAATAACCAGAGTGCCGTTCCTGGCATTGGTTTGGCTATTGCTGCTGTCGATAAGTTTAGTTCCTGTTCATTACACTTCGGACCATTTGAGTTTTTCTGTTGAATATAGTCTGAATAATTCTTTCAGATTAGTGGTACTCTTCGAATTCTCCACTCACACCTATTACACCACACATGCACAAACACACATGCACACACACACAGACCTAAGAAACGTAAAGTACCAAGATGAGAGCTGTTATTGTTTATACTGGTGTTTGGGTGTGTGATGTAATTGAGAGAATGCTGTCTCCATTGCGTTAAGAGGACGTCCACTGTCAAACAAAGCAGGTGACTGTACTGCAAACAAGAACCTTTACCTTCAAAGTTGGGTACCATGCATGACAGTATATCATTTTTTTTACAGATTTTACTTTTAAAGTTCTGTGAGGTAAGAGTGATTTTAGAGTTCTTCATATCCAAACAAACCATCTTTGAGAAAGCAGATCATTCATTTGTGAGAATCCTTAAAATATTGCATACCTGAACCAATCCGATTACTGTAGGAGATCCAATTACAGTGAGAGAGAGGCATCTCTGAATGCACCAAGTCTCTTAAAGAGCCATATGCTCAAGCTTTGAAGCTATTCTGGAGAGACAACGGTAACTCACTGTAACTGCCCAATTCAGCATGATCTAATCATTCAAGCTGTGGGGAGCAGTCGAGTCGCTTTCAGGATATTCCTATGAAGCTTTTTTTAGGTGGACAAAGCAATGCTCACATCTGCAGACAAAATGTTTTGTGTGTGTGTGTGTAGGTGTGTGTGTGTGTGAGGACAACAGACAGAGATGCCTCCAGCCATGCCCCCATCTCTAATTTGTGAGCAGTGCAGCATTAGGATCACTATCCTCATCAGCGGTTCATTGGAGGAACGGTGGTGGATATCCATTTGCAGAGACATGAATGAGTCTGTCTGATAAATGATGGTGACAATGGTGCTTTACATTTGAGAGGTTTGTTTGAGTCTCCTGTCCACTTGTGGGCCTGAAGAATAATGGAGGGCCCCAGACTGTTATGGTGAACCAGAGAGTAGACAAGGGCATAGACAGAGTGGGTTAGAATTAGATTCTATTGATTTGAATCAATACAGAGGACTGGTAGTTTTTTTTGGCGCATGTTTCACATTGATCAACGGAATGCAGACAGTGGGATTGTAATTGCTGTTTGAGATTGTAAATCAAAAGCCTCTATGCCACTTTGTACTGGAATACAACTATTAGACCTAGCTAGCATCAGAGAAGGCCAGAAACCTACCTCCACCACTGGATGTTCAAAAATCTAATGTGTGGGACAAAATAACAAGTAACTTATTGTGGTATTATGACCATTGTTTAACTGACATTAACAAAACGTTATTTCCCTCAAGCAACACAACTTGGCAACCTTACTTATGCCAGTCAACTGCTCCCAAACCATGAGAGCTGGTAGAAGATAAATGCTTCTGTTTTGGGATGTCATGGGCCCAGACCACAGGCGCTGGCAAGGAGAAAAGCTTCTCTGTTTCATCTCCCATGACTGTGACTCACAGGCCTGTGGGCCCAGTTTCCATGGTGATCGAGTCAAAACAGTCGGAGGAGTTCTCTGAGCCAGAGCGACCTGTTTCGGTTGGTCTTGTCCGGAGGTGAACACTGGACATGACCTGAAGACAACCCTGTTGTTACTCCCTACCACGTTAACAATGCAGGAGTTATGAGGAAACACAATACAATCCAAACTTTTTGGTGGACACAGTTGTGCACATTTCTTTCGTTGATATAATTGTAAGTGTCGACAGATTTACTATACTGTAAGACTCACAGTTTGTTGATGGCTGCATTTTCATGTGGTTCCATACTATGTGACCTGTGAGTAAGAAGGAGGGTTGTATATATCTCCGTTCTTCAAGTTTTTATCTGACTGGCTGTGTATTCATCAATGCTTTAGACTATACCAACAGGAATGTTACCAGTGGCCTGAGGAAGTGCAGTCTTTTATGCAGGATGGAACTTGACAGAAGTCCAGAGGGACTGTAAAGCAGCACTTATTGTCCAGGTCTCTATGACAACGTGTCCTGATTTTGGAAGATGTCCAGAGAGAGAAAGCTGTCTATAGGACTACTTTGTAGAAATGTTCTTTCTTTAATTGTGTGTCTGTCTGTCTGTCTGCCATTTCAAATCAAATATTGTATATATTTTTCCTCTGTTCACATACTTTATCTCACACAAACAGCAACACCAAATGTTTTCCTCCTCATCTTGGGATATCGGTCCTCAGGTAAAAGGTTAATAGCATCCCTCACACCAGGAGCCAATGTGTTATTGACCAGCACCCTAAGTGTCAGATGCACTCTCAGGTTCTGCCCTCCTGAGGGTGTCTCCCAGCCAGTCTGACATCAGCACACATCACGGTTCCTTCCCTCCCACGGGGCTCAGCCTCTCAGGAACAGTGGTGTTGGATTCACTCAGGCGTGTGGGGATGCCTGAGGGAGTCGGATGGCTGAGCGGTTAGGAGTCGGGATAGTATTCAGAAGGTTACCGGTTCGAATCCCGGCTGTGCAAAATGATGTTGTGTCATTGGGCAAGGCACTTCACCCTTCTTGCCTCGGGGGGAATGTCCCTGTACTTACTGTAAGTCGCTCTGGATAATAGTGTCTGCTAAACTAAATGTAAATGATTGAATGACAGATGACTGAATGATTCTCGGACAGAGATAGATATATCTGTCTTATCTTCAAACTGACTGCATGCTCTGTTTTCTCTATTTTGCTGTTTGAAATATTTCAAACTGACTTCATGAATCAAGCAGTGATAACTGTTTGTGCATGCTTATTAAATGGAAGCATGGTACACCCCTAACCCTTGGGGAAGACAGCTCAGATGATAGTAATGGTAGGAGTGAATAGGGGTATTCATAAACAATCTGTCTTGACAACTGGCTTGTTGTTATGTAAACAATTGTGAATTTACTCCCAAATAATGTTTGTATGTTCAGGTCGAGACATGATCAAGTTGTGCATCAACAGAATTATCATAAAACCTATGACAATAAGTTTAAGCTCATATTAAATTCACACGGCTATACAGTACAATGTTGATTCAACTTTAGGATCATAATTGAATGTCAGTATAAAGTTGGTATTATTACATTGATATTGGCTTCATAAAACATTGGACAGATTTGATTGAAAGCCTATTATGGGTCTGCCTATTATGAGTTTACAGGACAGAAGAGGTCCTTGTATTTATTGTATATATTGGCTTAGAAGCAGGGCAGCAAATGGAAAATGTGAGACAGGCATTGTTCTTTATCACAGACATGCACATCTGAAACATGTAAGACAGGCATTGTTCTGAATCAGACCAATCAAATTGTTATGTTTTATCCATTTCTGCCCTGTTCTAAGACGGAAATTCTTCAATCCATGTCCTCTACATTAAATTGAATGGTGTGCTGTTTTGGTAGAATGTCTCATTTTAAGGAGGAATTTTAAAGGAAATATATAGGTAATTAGTTAATTTCTTAACAAATTCCTTCGAACCCCTTATACTGTACAACTTCCTTCTGTTGTGAATTTGGGCAGTACTGTCTATTGCCACTGGGTGACCCCACAGAGTTACAATGTCAATGTAAATACTTCAGTCTGAAAAAACAGAAAACTTTAAGACTAAAGTTGAGGTTATTTATTTTCCGTATTTTCACAATCAAAGGAAATGAGTAGCTATACAGTTTTGACAAGAGCTGCCATAAGAGTATACTGTACATATAATGTCTGATGCTCTGTGTTAGATTTCTCATACTCTGTATTATAAATCTCATCATTGTTCTATACATATTGCCTTTTTGCCAAGACCTGGACTGAAAGGAAAAACAATGCTCCATACTGTATTTACAATTCACACCCTCAGGCTATAAGACAAATATAGAAAATTGTCCCACCATGAACAAAGATGAAAAGTAGACAATTCTACCTTCAAAGGTCAATCAATCGTTATTTTCTTTGGCTTTGTAGATGGACTGAAATATGCTTCCCATCAGATGACCTACTAGTCCAATATAACACACTGTGCATTATAGCTGTGCTGCACCATGTCATTCAACATCCTGTTGTTTTACAAAAATAGGTAAGCTGGTTGATGTTCAGACACAATGTATCTGGAAATAAAAATTAGGCACGTCTCTCTTAAGTCGCCACACACAGAGGAAATAAGATTAAGCTGCAGGAGTACTGTACACAAACACACACAGAAGACTTATACTCTCTGTCTGCAGAGAGGATAAGTCCTTATAAGGAGTACTATGACTTCAACCATTTTAAAACAACTACCAGCTAAATCCAGAATACCATGCCACTATCACAGACACAGTGTGGAATCAGGAGCATGGTGTTGCGTTAAAGTATAGGACAGTACTGCCCACAGTTGACATGCAGAGACTCCAGTGATTCCCGTGATGGCAGAGCCCTCCTCACTACGTTCTGAGAGCGGCTGGGTTGTTCCACAGCCAGGCGTGCTCCCTCAGGGTGCACTTTGCCGTCCGCCATCTTGAACTCCACGGACGCAAACGACGACATGCTGCCGTTCTTCTTCACCCACGTCTTGGAGGTGTCGACGGTCGGCGACACCCTGACGTCTCTTTTTACCCGGGACTCGACCCTCCTACTGCTTACACTGAGGTCATCCTGGAAAGGGTCTGAGTCGCTGCCGTGTGGCATGTTGTAGTAGGAGCAGTTGGGAGTGGCGGGCTTAGCCATCTCCTCCAGCTCCGAGGAGGAGAGGACAGCAAGCGGGGAATGTTGGTTCGCACAGTGGTGGTGAGGAAGGTCCTCGCTTGAATTGCTCTGAGCCGTGTCTGCGGACGTGTTGTCTAGATTGCTGTACATCCCCGTGGAGACGGGAGGGGATTTGCGGATGAGGTGGTTCTCTTTGAGGAGCCACCTACCTTGGTCTATCAGAACCCCGTCACCAGAGTCAGCGTCTGTGTGGAAAGGAATTCTCCGCACAGGCTCTGGGTCAGGTTTGGATGAGCTTCCAGCACTGTAATAGGACAAGTCTTCAGCTGACGCTCTAGCGTTAGAGTCATAAGAGGTAAAACTCCCTCCACTTTTTAGTCTGGGATTAAATATTTCTGCTTTACTTCCTGTCGATACTTCAGAGGGTGTGAGTTTCCTGTTCAGGCCTCCATTAGAAGTATTGAATGTATGTTTTCCTCGGACAGAAGAGTGGGCCTTCAAGTCTTCCTCTCCGCTCTCGGTGGACAGGTCTGTAGACACCTGGGACTTGTACCCTCCACTCTCTGAGGTCTCCGGTCTGTAATCAGAAAGATCTGACGTGTTGGGACTTGGAAGCCGTTTTTTCCCATATTGACTATCCTCTCTCTTTTTGGGAATGAGCATTTCTTTTGTTGGTACAATACGGGCACTATCTGGTTCAATACGGATATTGCCTTTGGAGTCATATGTAAAGGTCAGGGAGGATGACATCAGGGCAGAGTTGACAAAGTCAAGCAGTTCCTGTGATATCTCCACCGGGTGAGGTAAAGTACTGTGGTTGCGCTCTTCATCATCCTCTTCTTCTTCCTCTCCTTCCATTTTAAGCTCATTCGCAGTGTCCGTGCCCTGACCATAACACCCCTCATCCCCATCCAATTCTTTGATCTCAAGTGATGAGTCGTTTGAACCTGAATTCAAATCTCCATCTTCAGACATTTTTGTCTCTGCCTCTTCGATGCTATTTTTACCCTCTTCACAGCTACTCTTCTTTTCCATGTAAGTGGCCTCTTCGAGTATCTTTGTAATGGTGCGTGCTTTGATTAAATTCTCAACATCAGATTCAGCTGAACATCTGTGCTCTTCATCCCTCTCTTCCTCGTCCTCCTCGTTGTCTTGTGTCTCTTCCTCGTGCTCCCCTTGCTCTTTTTCCTCCTCATCCTCACATTCGTCTCCCCTCACTTCTCCCTCCCTCTGTCCCCCTTCCCTCTCCTCTTCCTCCTCTTCCTCATCGTCCTCCCTCTCATGTAACTCTAGTCCAGCCTCCCGCATCTCTTCTTCCTCTACATTCTCTCCTTCATCCTCCCCTCTCTCCTCCCCATCCCCCTCCTTGTCCTGTGTTTCATCCACTTCCTCTGCATTCTCTCCGTCATCCTCCCCTCTCTCGTCCTCATCCACCTCCTTCTCCTGTGTTTCATCCACGTCCCCTTCTTTAACGTCCTCATCCTCCCATTTCTCCTCCCCGTCTTTGACTTCACTCCCTGTCTCTTGCACTTCCTCATCCTCCCCCTTCTTTTCCATCTCCTTTTCCTCCACTCCTTCGTCCTCAATCCCTCCCGTCTCTTCTCTCTCTTCTCCCCCTTCCTCCTCACTCTCTTCCTCATCATCCCATCTCTCTCCCCTCTCCTCCGCATCGCTCCTGCCCCCCAGCATTTCCTCATCTTCCTCCATGTTCCCTTCCTCGTCCCTGTCGTCATCCTCCTCTATCTCCTTTGACACTTTCTCCTCCTCCACCATTCCCCTAAACGTGTCCTCCCCATCACTTTGCACTTCCTCCTTGTCCATATCCCCTTCCATCTGATTCACCTCTTCCTCTGCCTCCACCTGCAGTTGCTCCATGTCCACTTTCTCATCTGTCTCCGTCACCAAATCTTCATCTCCCTCAACTCTTTCCTGTTCCACACCTTCACCCCCCTCTCCCTCATCTTCATGTTCCACCTCTCCATCTCCGTCCTCTCCATCTCCGTCCTCTCCCTCCTCCTGGGTCTCCTCCACCTCTCCCTCATCCTGGGTCTCCTCCACCTCTCCCTCATGTTGGGTCTCCTCCACCTCTCCCTCATCCTGGGTCTCCTCCACCTCTCCCTCCTCCTGGGTCCCCTCCACCTCTCCCTCCTCCTGGGTCTCCTCCACCTCTCCCTCCTCCTGGGTCCCCTCCACCTCTCCCTCATTCTGGGTCTCCTCCACCTCTTTCTCCTCCTCAGGCTCGGATCCAGCTGAGTCACAGACATTGACGTCATCTTCTGACTGTTTAGCTGGGTTCTCGGGTTCTCTGTTTGATTCTGTCCTGTCAGCTTCTGTTAATCCACCATCATCAGACTCTGTGTGGTGTTCTGAATTTTGCACTGTTTCAGTGTCACCCGCCTCTTTCTCAACCAAATCCTCATTGATGTTGTGTGGATTGTTGCCCTCCTCAGGCTCGACACTGCTACGCTCCCTTCCCTCTTGCTCCTGTACAGCCTGGGCTACATGACTGTCCTCAAGCCCTGCCTCAACCTCTGAAGCCTTATCGCGTTCCCCAGCAAACAATTCCAGATCTTCCTCCGAGTCAGAGTGATGTATTTTTTTCAGAGTTTCAGCACAACTCACGTCAGTCTCATATTGAGGGTACATTTTTGGCCCGGCCCCAACCAAGGTTGACAGCTGCTCTCTGAGTTCTTGAGGCATGTCCAGCTCCTCCATGAGCTCCTCCATCTCAAACATGTGACTGCTGTGATCCTCGCCGGCTTCAGAGGCCACGTCCAGGGCAAATTCTTGCTCCGAAAACTTGGGAGAAAGAGGTTGGCTTTCAAGCACGTCGCGCCGCTCCTGGAAGTCCTTCCAGCTTTGCCTCAACTGAGAGGAGGTCCTGCTCTGGAGCTCCGAGAGGCTCGCTCTCAGCTCCTCCTCGTCACCGATGGCGGAAATCTTCTGCAGGGATTCCATCACCAGCAGGGCCTCCGAGCCGCTTTGCGAGTCGCCCCCGTAGGAGTCGCCCGCCGAGCCCTTCAAGCTCTCTCTGAGGGTCCTCACAGACAGGAACGAGAGGAGAGCTTTCGACGGAGATCCGAACACCGACGCCACTTGCGATGAGAAGTCAGGCACGCTGCGGGACTTCTCCAGGCTGGTGAGGTTGTCAGGCCCGGAGGCCCTTCTTAAGGACTGGATGGATGAACAAAGCTGTCGTAAGACAGGTCTTATTGTCGCCGTGGGGCTCAGGTGGTTGGTCGTGGAAGGGGATTCGCGCTCTACTACGATGGCCGCCGATGATTTGTGCATTCTCAGTCGGCCTTCTTGTTCTTTGGGGTCTATTCGGACGCTTGGCATTGAGATACAAAGCCCCTTTCTCTGTGCTGCCTGTGTATTTAGTAAATCTGAGGGTGGTGCCTCATAGGCAATGGGAACCGATAAACAGGACATGGATTTATGAATTTCTTCGTGTGAAAGACATCCATCTCCTGTGGAATCTTGGCCTTCTTCAGCCTTAACTTCTGATTCCGAATCGGCACCTATTTGGAAAATAACTTTAGTTCCCTGATCGGATTCGGCTGAGGCTACCTCTTCTGCGTAGGGCACAGGCTCTGCGGTGATTTTCTGAAGCCAGTTTTCCACATACTCTTGGGCATCTGATGGTGCAGAGGGAAGGACGGGCATGGATACACTCTCACTCAACTCTAAATTCAGTTTTGGAGATGCTAGTCTGTTCTCGTTCATGGACTTCTGCTTTGTGATTTTCTTTTTGCCCTGTCCAAGGTGTTTGGGAGGTAAAATGTATAACATATTCTTCTTCATTGCGGGTCTCACTACTCCTGAATCGGGTGTATTTACATTAAGTAAGCTATCCCTAGCTTCTTTTTTATTCATATATAGCTGTTTTTTAGAAGACGTCCCATTCACGTTGTCTAGGTTTAGTGCCAAACCTTTTTTTTTCGTGGTGGTACTTTCATCTCCACTGGTTTTTAGTTTTTTCTTAACTTTCGTGGTGGGACTTTCATCTCCACTGGCTTTGTGTTTTTTCTTAACTTTTTCCATTTTGGGACTGTTCTGAAGCTCCTTGTCACTTTGGGTTCCAGTCCCACTCTTCTTTCCTGAGGTACTACTCTTGTCAGGTGAGGAATTATTTTTGGTACTCTTTGAAGAGCTTGCTACGTTGTCCTTTTGTTTCTTATCTGAGCTGGTCGTTGAAGTCGGACTTTTCAGCTTGGGTTTCACCTTGACCGTTTTCTTTTTCTTCTCTACTTTACCTGGGGTCTCTTCCGACCCTGACTTCAAGCATTCCGAGTCCTTGGGAGGAGAACGTGTCCGTGAGCCCGCCAAAGCGTGGGCCTCATTGTCAGTAAAAGAGGAGAGGTTATTGCTAATGTTTTGTAAGGGAGACGTGGGCTCTGATGACAAAGACAGGATTTCCTCTCTCCCTCTGTGCTGTGAGTCGGTGCTGGACGATTGCCTGGTGAAATCCACATCATTGCTGGATGAACGTGGCCCAGAGTCTGTGGATGCTGGTTTACTCCGGGGCATGTTCTCAGGCCCGCCCTCCATGGCGTACTGGGAATTCGCAAAATAGTTGTCGTAGCAGCCCTGTCCCTCGTAAATGTGCATCACGGTCTCCGTGATCTCCATCCCATCACCTTGAATTTGCAGTACCTCGGCAACCCCCGACGACTTGAGGGGGGACGGAGAGCCGTTACATCTGGGCCCCGCTGAACCCGTTTGTCTGGGCTTGGGCCCCGGCCTGCTGCTGCTGGTGTTCTGTCGGACCACACAGTACCCCTCCGTCATCTCCCCGTCTGCGTTCCTCTCCGTGTAAGAATAGGTGCCCGTGGTGCTCTCTTGAATTCCGTTCTCGGTCACCACCTTCACACTCTCCACCGAGGCTCTCTTCCTCCTCGCGTTGCTGATGCCCGGCGTCGGGGTCCTCTTCGAGTTGGGCCTGTCCATGGCCGCCGCTGTGCATTTGTTGTAGCCTCCCTCCTTAGCGAAGGCCACCCCCTTTGCTGTCCTGGTCGGACGGTTGTCCTCTTTGGTTTCGTCTTCCCTGTCCTCACTGGCGGCTGTGGAGTCTTTGGGCAGGGCGTTGTTAGAGTCAGGGGAGCTGTTGACCGACCCGGACTTGGAAGCACACGGTGTCCTCTGGGGGTTGCTGATGCAGGAGCGGCTCAGCGTGGTCGTCCAGTGGATCATCTCCTCTTCCTTGATAGTCAGTCGGACCTTCATCTCCACCGTCATGCTGCCATCTTCGTTGACCCGGAAGGACTTCTCGATGTCGTCGTCCTGCGGCACGATGGAGGTGTGCTGTCGGCTCTCTGGCCGTGCACAGGTCTCCATGTCCACTGACCCCTGACCGCGGTGGTCGATATCTGCCTCGATTGACAGCTGAGCTCGATGGCCATTGGAACTTCCGTTCGAAGACTTGTTTATCTGATTCACAAAGTATCTCTCTGACGACAAGGAGAAATTTCTCGACCTCGTTCCACTGGAGGACGATTTATTTTTGTCTGCAAAAGAGAGCGAGAGAGAGAGAGCGACACATGAAACAGAACGTCGGACTGGGATCCAGGGCCACAGCGTTCGTCATTTGTTTTCACTGCGTGATTACAGCACAGGCAAGCTCTCACTTACGAGTCAGAGGCTGCAACCTGGAGGTTTCCACAGACTCTGAGTTGCTCAGCTGGGCCATCTGTGAGGATCTCTGGGGATCGTAGTTTCCAGGTCTGAAGGGCTCATTGCCTGATGCAACAATCACCCCGGAGCATAGAATGAGTCCAGGGAGACCGTCAACCTGCAATATGAGAAGACTGATCCTTAACCATACCAGGCTCATAGGGTAAAAACATACTTTTTGAAGGAACCAAATGAAGACATAATGTTATTAGGGTTAGTAATTGTACTTGATCTCCTTAAGTTATACTTGGCCATGTCATTAGGTAATATTCTTTGCATGTTTTTTTAGAATTTTTCAATCCCTTAACATGTCTTCCGCAAAATATTTTCGTGACATTTTTGTAATAGGACAGAACAAGTTCATGCATTATTCATTTAGAAGCTCAGAGAGGGTTTTGTGCATCTTTCCTGATACTGTACAATTGGTTGTACACAAATAGTAATTGTGAAATGCTAAACTATCAAAAACTCCATGATATTGGGAACATCTGATGGAGGTCTGTGCCAGGAGAGTGGCTATTTGTAGAATGCGGCACCAGGCACGCAACTGACCAATCCTCTATCCTTGACCTAGTCAGAAGGGGGGTTGAGGTTTCTGATTCAGGGCCAAGAGAAACTGATAGTGACAGGGTTTCATGCCAATAGCTTCTTAATGTTGATCGACGGTTCACCTATTGACTTCATTTTAAGGGAACGTTTTCTGACAACAATCTTATCTGTACTGATAACAGACTTACGTTCCCAGCAAATCCTTCTAGCTCAAAACACTTACCCTCCTGCCATCCGGTGTGTATACCTTGACGACACGGAACTGCAGAACCTCAGAAAGGTAATCCAACAAGGCGTCAAAGGAAGGGGCGGTTCTCTTATGCAGCATGATGGTGCGCCAGACATTAGGGTCCCTATTCTTGAAGACCACAAGTCTCTTTGGTGTCCGCATGGCCAGCCTGCTCTCGGCCATCCTAGATGGCCTGTTAACCCCTTGGTTCCTTCTCCCCGGTGGCACTGCGGGGAGACCCCTCTGCTTTCTCCGGCCAGCGCTCACCGGCCTGGTCGTGTTCCAAGGCACCTGCCTCCGGTTGACCACGTCGAGGTTGAGGGGCTTGATCCGCTTCTGATCGGAACACACGTAAGATCCACCGTCATGGAGGTCATCCAGAGTCCTCACAGGGTGCGTCCCGCGCGGTGTCGTGATGGTGCGCACCCCGAAGGGCAAAGGCACTTTCTTGGACAAAGTGTCTAAAAGGGCATCGAAGGTCTTGAAGGTGCGGCCATTGATGACCATGTGATGCCCACCAAACTGAGTGTCCCCACTCCTGTAGAAGCTGACTCTTCTAGAGGCAGAAGGGTCTGTGGTGGGCTGGAGGAGGGTCCTGGAGGTCACAGTCTGGACACTTGCTGATGACACACCCTGTAAGGGCACGTCTTGCAGGGGTGTGTTACTCATGATGTCTTCGGATGGCTGTGGAGACAACAGAGAGATAGTAATTCACTTTCATTTGACCTACATATTCATGTAATAGGTTGATGTAACCAGCATGAGAGGTGGTAGTCAACTTGAACTTGTGCTTGTTGACTTGCTGTTCAGTAAACGTAACTTGTGGCATGCAGTGGTGCTTGGCAAAGTACATTTGACACTGAATGCATTAGTCACTAGTAAATGATCCTTGTTCCAAAACTGCACCTGCTGGAAAGGGATTAGATCCCCGTTGTGCTAAAAGACTGTTCTGAAGATTCTTAGAACCAGCAGGTTAAAAAGGATCACATCAACACAACAGACAATCAAAAGTTAAGTCTCTTCAAAGGGTAATCTTGTGTAATTGTCTAGTAATCAAAGACTTTTATAGATAATAAATATCAATGGAATTGTCACTCATTACAATTAAACTGTACAGTTGTTTCACATTCCCAAAACCTTTTTAAGTGTTTAAAAGTTTACAAAACAGATACACAATGATAGTTTACAATACACCAAATGTAGCTGTACAATTATTTTAATGTTTCCCATAATTTGTAATCTGGATAAGAGCGTATGCTAAATGACTAAATGTAATGGGATGAAGATGGATTCATACAATCCATTCATAAAATTGTATACGATGTCAAGAATATCCCCTAGTAAAACAATCTGTTTTTAAGAACACCAGGTAAAAAAGGACACAGCATAGTCTGCCAATGCATTTTCTGTCACAGAGTGTTGCCGACAGTAAACATTAACTTAACAGGTTCCTTTAGTGCTCCATACAAAGAATTGTCTTTAAACAACACCACACCAATGATCTACCGACCCAGGCACCCCTTGGTGATGAGTAAAATAAAAAATGGAATATAAAGGTAACTTACCTGATTTCACATTTTCAATGAGTTGTTACTGGTAAAAAGGGCAAAAGAGCAAATCCAGTGCACGGCTGCATTGGTCAAAGCTGCTCAACAGCATTCACAGGGCTATTCTGGGGACATGCGACATCACAGGCAATTTGCTTAATCTTTGCTCACAGTTAATCAGCATATCAAGGTAACGTAACGTGGGGGGGAAGGAAATGACTCAAAGGGGCACTGAATATCTTTTCTTGATGAAGTAGTCCTAATGATAGCATAAAAACATCGCGCTACAGAAATTCAATGACACAACCATGTTCATCTATTGCATTTCCTATAAGCTATTTAACAGGATGGGAGAAAAAAAGTATAATAAGAAAGTGTGTGAGAAGTGTGAGATTAGCTCTATGTGAGAGGAGCAGATTAAAGTCATACCTGTCAAAGACTTTATATAGCGAAAGACTAGAGATAAAACAGGTGGAGAAGGCTGTGTAGCGTTTGCAAAGGCTGTGTCTAATTTCCTAGCAGCCCAGTAATCAGATTTGAAGAGTCTTGGCCTAATAAGGATTAGGTGAGAGCTTTTACTTACAGTACTTGCTGACAGTGTGAGCAAGCTATGGGTTACAGTAGAGGGTCTAAGGAGAGAATTTGTTTTGCCTTACAACAGACAGGCTGTAATTCTACTAGCCTAGACTATGCGTGAATATGGTAACATTGTCAGACAAATTATTAAGTGCACAGCAGGTGTGTGGACCCAAGTATGCTTAGTTTTTCACATCCAAAATAACTTAAACTCTTCTCATGGCTTAAATTGAATCCTCTTATTTGCTACATTATATTTGAGGATATTGACTATTGTATTGTTTAGATTATAGTCAAGAATAGAGCGTTCTGGATGCCCATGGGAACTTGGTCTTGGTAATGTCTTTAGTTCCAACCCCCTGTGTTGCAAAGCCCTTCTCAGTCACACTGTGACATTACTCCCACCTACAGTGCTGCAGGATCCATTTTAGAGAAGCCCAGATCCTAGCAGAGAGTTCAAAAGTACACACATCCTTCAATCAAGTAGAAGGACCAGATACTCATGTTTGAAAAGAAGGTTGAAGTGTTGTCTACACCTTTTCACTTTTTCACTTTCAGTTGAAACAAAGAAGTATGGGCTTTGACATATATTTGATCCCCCTTGTTATACATAATGAGTACAGTAATACATCACTAGCATCAATGTATTGCTTTGTAAAGGGCCATACCGTAACATACACACTTTCCAAGGAATCGAAAAATACATCTGTATGGCATCTATGCTTTGCCGACACCGTCATATATCCAAGATTATACAAAGGATGATTGAAACCGAATACATATTAACTCAACCCTTGTAAATCAAATCCCTAGAATGCTAAATTAGGCAAGGTAAAGGTCAGTAAGAAGAAAGCATTTGATTTCATCTATCGTGTCAATTTCATGAAGTAGCCTAACATCCCAGTCACTTAAACTGAGCGCCATCTAGAGATCATTTGCCTCTAAATCAGTTTTCACTTTCAATGTTGTAGAACTATGAGTCAGAAAAATTCCAACTCACATTTGGTGATAGACTGATGGTGCCGTATCAATACATTCCTCAATAATTAGTAGAAAGAGAGAACACTTCCGATTTTGAAATCATTAGGTCTATAAGCTATTTACTGTTTGAACCTCGTTTAAATCTCGATCTGCAATCCACTAGTTGGGTCTGTTGCACAATAGGTGCACTGTATGATCAGTTTCTGTCCGCCAAGCACCGCTGTCGTCCACTGGTCTTTGTCGAAGACACAATATTTTCCAGTTGTATTTTACACGTTTTATATCAAATCTTCCGGAATGGGAAAGAAAGAAGAAGATGAGATCATTAGAATCGCCAAAAAGATGGATAAAATGGCGCAGAAGAAAAGCGGGGTGAGGTGTTCTGACATGAATGAATTTCCACTGGTGGTTTGACTATGTAGCTAGCCTAGCTAGCTAACATGCCGCTAGCCCAAGACATATAGCCCCTACTTCTAAGATAGCTAGAGCTAGCTAGCACTAACTAAATACACCGCTGTGAGAAATGTTGTACTGTTAGCCTACCTATCTGTCTATTTAGATACCTGAATATATTTAGTTCCAAAATACTGTAGTGGGTATAGCTATGCTGACATTGTTTTAGGATACACTTTCAGACAATAGTATAGGCAGTTGAAGGTTGTACGAGTACAGTAGCCACTGTACCTAGATCACTTGCACCAGCCTAGCTAATTCGCTAGCTAGCTAGAAGGGCTAACAACAACAGTCGAACGATGTTTACTAACCACTTACGTCAGGATAAACCAATCAGTTAGGTGTCAAAAACCGGTGATTGTAGCGTTTGCTAGCTAGCTAGCTGGCCAAGGAGCCCAAGTGGTGTATCATGTGGTGTACCCAAAATACGATTTGTCAATGGGCACCAGGTATTCCTCCTAAAAGTCTGGATTTACTATAGCGAGGTAGTTGATTAGCAACCTTGTCTTGTGATTATGGGGAAAGAGCCTATTCGTTAACTTAGTAGGTACTGTAGTGCTAGCTAACAAGAAACGAAATTTTTCTTATCTAGTCTGGTCGGTAATGATGAGCTAGTTGTATCGAATGAATACATTCTTGACTGTCCAGTAGCATGAAACTATCGAAACAGTCCCAGTCCCAGTCCTACCAGCACTTTTATATTAACCTTTTGTGGTTTACTTTATGGTTTTTACAGTCTGGTGCATTGGATCTACTGAAGGAGCTTA
Organism: Hypomesus transpacificus; assembly: GCF_021917145.1. Taxonomy (NCBI): domain Eukaryota; kingdom Metazoa; phylum Chordata; class Actinopteri; order Osmeriformes; family Osmeridae; genus Hypomesus; species Hypomesus transpacificus. Next base: position 11,210,841 of record NC_061069.1, read on the forward strand.
GGAGCATCCCCATGACTCTCGAACTGCTTCAGGTATCTTTGCTAGCTCCTCCTCTAGCCTCTCATCCACACTGTGTGTAGAGGTGTTGAAGCACTGAAGCCACATCTCTCTCCACAGTCCACCAGAATTGGCATGTCTGTGAACGCCATACGCAAGCAGAGTACGGACGACGAGGTGACATCTCTAGCCAAGGCGCTGATCAAGTCCTGGAAGAAGCTTTTGGGTTAGTGATAGTGTGAGCTTGTGTAATTCGCTTGCCGTTGCATCAACAAGACCTTTTAAAAGTATAACAGGTCAGGATTCCTATTTGGCATACTGATTTGTTTACCATCTGCACACAGCCATTGATTACCTTACACTGTGTTTTCTTTGGTATCCAGATGAGCCTGGGGGCGGAGACAAATCCACAGAGGACAAAAGGAAAGACTCCACAATGCCTGTGGTCTGTCCTTCACAAGGGAGTCCGGAGCCCAAAGAAGAAAGGTGATGATAAAGAAAGCTGAATCAGTACTTATAATGGCCGGGTTTCCCAGATTCGTTAATAAGCTCTTAATGCCATGAACTTCTTAGGAGTGTTCTAAGAACGCTCTTATTACGCTCTTAGAACGCTCTTAAGAAGCTCTTAGCGTTAAGAAGCTTCTTAACGAATCGGGGAAACCAGGCCAATACCAGTAGCCGTGTGACAACCTCATTCGTATGAGTTCAGTAAGACGGCTGTTCCCTACCTGTCATCAGCTCCAGCAGTAACTCCAGCAGTAAGAGTGAGCCCGTCGACCTCAACACCAACACACTCATCTCAACCTTCCCTCGGGCACCTGGTACATCGGACTCAGTCAGAATAAAATGCAGGGAGATGCTGTCCAATGCACTGCAGACCGGAGGTAAAAGCCACACAATCTTCATCCCTCAATGATCTATCTGATACTGAGTGAGTTTAGTCTTGGCTGCACTTATATTTTTTGTATATGTTAGTAAGCATTTGCTGTTTCAGTGGTGCACATGGCTTTGGATGACCTATGCTGGTTGTTAAACTCATTTTATTACCATGTAATATACATTATTGTGCACCGTCTTTTCTTGCTCTTCTGCAGATGACCATATTGCTATTGGTGCCGACTGCGATGAACTTGGGGCTCAGATTGAGGAATATATCCTTTATGTTTACTATTACTTACCTTAAGTTAACTGTGACTGAACTCATACCCCTAATGTCAAGTTAGTTATATAACACTAACTCCCTGAGGTCATCTGTATGGCACTCTTCCATTATTATATTTAGGAAAATATATCATTTATACATATTATATAGAAGAGATACCCTGCTTTTGGTGCAGTCGATGCAGTGCTGTTACCCGACGAAGAAGTGAGTTCCTTAACCAACCGACACGCATCTTCCACGAGTTCAAGAACACTGACATGAAATACAAGAACCGGGTGCGGAGCCGGATCTCCAACCTGAAGGACGTGAAGAACCCGAACCTGAGGAAGACGGTGCTGTGTGGGAACGTGTCCCCGGAACGGATGGCCAAGATGATCGCAGAGGTGGGACTGAGATGCAGGTCTCTCAGCTTTGGCCTCTCCCAAAGCTGTGTCCGTGGAACAAATGGAAAGGGTCTTCAATCCTGTTCCTGGAGAACTATCTTCCTGTAGGGTTTTGCTTCCAGCACACCTGATTCTAATAATTAGCTGGTTGATGTGTTGAATCAGGTTAGTTAAAACTATGGTTGATCCGGGAATCGAACCGGCAACCTTCTGATTAATAGCCCGCTTCCCTAACCGCTCAACCATTTGACTCTATTTTCACTATGAATCTTCTTCCAGGTATTCCCATTTGTTGCTCATTGCCCCCGAGTATCATCGCCCCCTCTCACAGCAGGCACAGGGGCGTGTCCAGACATTTTTGATAGGGGTGGCACAAGGGGTGGCCCGCCTCTGACTGGGCATATAGCCAATCATATTTTAAGATATTGGGGTGGCCAATCAGATTTCAGGGGTGGCCCGTGCCACCCTAGGCCACTCCCTGAATACGCCACTGAGCAGGCACAACGATCAAAAAACATGGCCCTAATAGTCAATATTATAAATGTGCCTTTAAAGGAAATGGCCAGTGACGAGCTGAAAGAGATGAGGAAGAAGCAGACCAAAGACGCTGTAAGGGACCACCAGCTGGCCACGACCAGCGGCACCCAGACAGACCTGTTCACCTGTGGAAAGTGCAAGCAGAAGAGGTGTACCTACACTCAGGTATGGGCTACCTACAGTCACTTACACTCAGGTATGGGCTGCCTACAGTCACCTACACTCAGGTATGGGCTGCCTACAGTCACCTACACTCAGGTATGGGCTGCCTACAGTCACCTACACTCAGGTATGGGCTGCCTACAGTCACCTACACTCAGGTATGGGCTGCCTACAGTCACCTACACTCAGGTATGGGCTGCCTACAGTCACCTACACTCAGGTATGGGCTGCCTACAGTCTGCGGTGGGATAGGATACAGTGGACAGCTGTGTTTCCGATTCTTTTGGGTTGTATTTGAGATGTTGAGTAGTTGACCCATTCTACTGCTTGTAAGTTGTTAGTGGTGTGATGTGGTTCTTGGTGCAAAGTGAGGAAAGTTACTGATGATGCCACCGTGTTTGCACCTGCTCACTCTTTAGGTCCAGACCCGCAGTGCTGATGAGCCTATGACCACGTTTGTCTTCTGTATGGATTGCGGAAATAGATGGAAGGTATGTTGTTCAATTTCGCTCGACATTGACTTGTGTGGTAAATTAAGTATTTATTTGATTTATTGTATACAAATGTATAATTATTAATAATTCTCACATTCAATATGTATCAGGTCTTCAGTTCTTACCTTTTAGAATTGTGGAACAGTTATTTGAGACACACCTTAAACTGTCGATGTAAAGATGACCTTTATGATGTTATTTTTTTTTTCTGTTCCCCAGTTCTGTTGAAGGAGAAAATGAATTTCCTTTGGATTTAGAGAAGTAGCTAAAATCCCGGACCAGGATTCTGTATCTACAACAGATAGAAACGTTGTATTCTGTGGTACCTGGTGCACAAATTGCCACAAAAGAAATCGCATCCGTTTTTATTGAATACCTTGTTCATAGACCCGATCCTTGTCAATACCAAGTCCTGTTTTAAGAGATACCCCCCTGCCAGAGTATGATCAATCTTGTTGTCTCCCAGTTTCTTTTACCATCAATTTTTATATGTAGTTTTAACATTTTGACAGCTATGACATACATTTACTACTATGTTTTCCTTTGCCCTCACAACAATGTTTTATTTAATTTCCCAATAAAATGTAATCCATTGGATTAAATAAAATAAAATGTTGTCTTTTCTTACAAATAAGGTTAATTTGAATATATTGCTGATGTATTGAGAAATCATTACGGGTATAAAGTAATGTAATCTACGTTTTTAAACAATGCTTGGTCTTTGTGACATTGCATTACCAGGTTTTGACTTTTGTACTTTTTCAAGGGAGTTTGATTGTTCACAATCAAACTTGAACCAATTTGCTGTCATTAATTGAAGAAAAATATGTGGACATGTTACTCTTTCCAGTAACCTTGTGCATAAGAGTAAGATGGGAGGTCTGATACTGATCTCTATTTGTTGATGGAATATGAGGCATCATTAATGTAAATGTGATTTTATGCATATTCATGTGGGCAGGGTTGCCATTGGTTAAGCGGCAGAAGAGTTAGGCTTGTTCCTTTGTGATGTTACCAGGTGCATCCACTCCAGTACTGAGGAGTGGGCCGAGGCTGTCTCATGTATGGACCCAAGACCACAGACGAGGGGGGTTGTATTGGTTTGATGTAAATATGTGAGTTGTAGCAATTCAGTATTTGAAAAATATTTTGAATTTAAAATCTTATTGAAAGTATACTTTTGTCAATTTTGTCATGTTTGTATTGGAACTCATGGCCTATTTTTTTGTCCATTGAACTTTAAAAATGGTTTGATAAATGAAAAGGAACGACAATGCAGTGAAATTATTGTGCTTTATTTTACCGTAAAGAATCAAAATGCCCACAAATCATTATTTTCTTGGAGAAGAAACAGAAAAAAACATACTGTAAACATTATCACATTATTTGTTTGAAAAGTTTTCCTTTCGTAAACTTACTGCAAAATAACACGTTTCATATAGTAAACAAGAAAATGAACATATATAGGCAGTATCACTCCAAACCATTGGCTTAAAATGTGTTTGAGGTTGATCTACGTGGTGAATCCATCAGCTCAAATTGCACATATCAAGTAAGTTTACTCCTAAGACAAGTAGAATTACCTCCATGAAGCACAAATATCGGCAGACTGAGGTTGAGATGCAACCTCGCTGCCCTATTCATCACCCTACTTCAGTGTCCATTTACAAACAAAGGCATGAGTTTTCATTTGTCTCCACAGATCACTACCAAAATGTACTGATGTATTCACTTGAAGGAAGGAGAGGATGAAACACATGCAATAATCTAGTCAGCCAAGGAAAAAGACAAATCAGTTAACTTGACTTAGGGGTGCTCCAGAAGATACCATTCATGAGAGAGATGTCACAAAACTGAATGTCAAGGCACTTCCCCTGAGAGGATTTTGTCTTTGAGTGAGGCGACAAAAACAATGAAGCAAAAAAAACAAATATCTCAACACTTGGCAACTCCAATTTTTGTCAGATAAATCATTTAAAAAAAGTACGTATGAACACAGTTTACTTGGTAGCTTTGGTGTCAATGTTAAACTGATCTGACCCTGGGGAATTTCAATCACTTACATACAGAAATCAGTCTTGCTAATAAATCTGGCTCCTAAAACTTGGCAGTCATATCAATAATATTGAGCCTCATAAGTAGTTTATTACAAGGCATTTTCTCATTTCATTTACCGACCTGCTGAACAGGCTGTTCCACAGACTGTGCTGGACTGCATGAATAAATAATTTCTTAATACTTAAACTGATAAATGTCTTGCTGGTATATCAATATTGGCAATAGGAACAAAATACTCTTTCCTTTCATTCTAAATATTCAATTGCACAAAGCTGATGATTATCGTAATGTTTTGACGTGAGGTGCAGTCTAAATAATTTAAAACTGATAACGTTTTTTTCCTTATCTCAAATATTGCATTTTGTGTGACAACTTCTTAACAATCTTAACTTTTGATAACATTTCGATTGATGATTAAAAATCTCACATATTCCAGTTCTTACAGGAACTGGAGTTGCCAAGTCAGTGTTTCAGGATCCTAATTGTAAGGTGAGCAGACAGAGATCAAGGTGAAACTAAGGTAAATCATACACTAATGTATTCGACAAAGCTGCCTACAAGTACTGCTAACATGTAGCCATGACTTGAGCTGATTTTCATACGCAGTAAATAGAACTGGGAATTTCTTATATTTACCCACAATTCCTTTTTTCTATTTACAAACTGATAGATATAATGCCTACATTAGGCATAATTTCCCCTCTAAGGAATGATACAAAAAATAACAATAACAACAATTAAAAAAATAAACATAAATAAAATAGATTATTTCTCAAATAAATCTGACAGAAATGTTTCGTAATATTCCTTTGGAGTGAGTTGCTATGTTGATCTGTAGCAGTACTTGTGGTGTTAAGCCCTCGGGAGATTTTGAGACCTGAGTCTTCTGTCAGGTGTAGATCGCTATAGCACTCAGATCCCTGGAAGGGCCGGGTTCCAAGGCCCGGGTCGCTTATTCTACACTAACATACAAAAAAAACAAAATGAAAGGAAGGACAGGGGGTCAAATCGAGAAAAGGTCACAGGTCATTATCTAGGATTCAGGGGACTGCTCTGAAAGGGTGTTGAGCAGGTTTTTGTAGGCTTGGGAGTTCATGTAGCGAGGGTAAGAGTCTCTTTGCATTAGTGTGTATATCTGCAGCTGGGCGTCATCAAATGTGTGGCAGTTGGGCTCCAGCATGTTCCGATTGATCACCTCTCGCACCCGGGAGTCCAAGCTCACCTGGGGATCAAACGCAATGAGAACAGGTTACGTTTTTATTTATTCATATTCAAGAGAAACAGTGTCCACTTCATGAGGATCAAACACAATAGAACTGAGTGAGTTATGCATGCAAGTTCACACCTCTTTGGGTGAAAGGATTGAGATGTAGTCTTCATAAATAAGCCGGGCTTTCTCCTCAATAGTGCTCTTATTGGTCTCTTTGCAGAACTCGTCGCAGGCCAGCCAGAACAGCATGTTCTCCTCGCTGAACTCTGTGCGCAGAAACTGCCGGAAGGCACTCCTCCCCACAGGGCAGTCCATCAACTTGTCAAACGACTGCCCCCAGCATTCGGCCTCTTCCAAAGTGGGCATTGGGCTACAGAACACACACACACGTATACCACTCAGCGGGTCTGGCATTGTTCAGCCAAATACATACAGGCTAGGTGTAGAGTGTATACTTGTCAGGCTTTCAATGAGTTATCATCACTAGCCAAAGCTAAACTAGATATGAATGGTTTGTAGTGTAAAGCTGGTCTGTCATTTCATCATGTTACGGTTCATTAAGGTGTGGCATGATGGTGTGACAAACCTGTCATCACAATCAGTGCTCCCCTCAGCTTTGACATCGTACGAGGCCCTCCGGTTCCTCTCCTCTCTGTCTTCATTCCTAATAGTGAGACTGCGAGGTAGTACACATAGCACATCACACCCCTACAAACTAATACCCCACTTCCCACACTCACTCGACGTGTTTTGAACAGTCGGTTTGTGACCAACTGTCAAAATGACGGCTTGTTATTTAAAAATTTCCTTTACTGCTTTTGATGCTGTAGACACTCTGATCGCTGCTCGATCCACGCAGGCTTCACTGCTGGCATGTCGCTAGACACTGCAAGCATGTCGCTAGACACTGCTAGCATGTAGCCTAGCAAAGGAGCTCAGCTACCGTGCATGCAGTTATGTTACCCCCACTGGGTGTGTGCTGTGTAGATGAAAGGGGAACAGAGGGGAGAGAGGGAGAGAGGGGGCATCCTACCAGGAGCAGCTACAGCAGCAGCACCAGCAGAAGCAGCAGGCATTGGAGGCTCGGTTCCCCTGACCCCGCTGGTCCTGCTGGGCCGGTGCAACGCCCCCCGCCGCCGTCTCCTGCTGCACCGACATCTGCCGCTTTCGCATCTCCATCCGCTCTGATCCCATGGGCTGAGGACAGAGAGGGAGAGAGAGAGAGGAGGGGGGGGAGAGAGGAGGAGAGAGAGACACACACACAAATAATTAAATAGAAATAGGCAGAAAGAGAGAGATGAGAGAGGACCACGCTGACACTGGAGCATAAGCATATGAGAAGGTCCCAGAGAGTATTTGCAATAGCTTGAATTCTCTCATCCATTGGCCAGTCCCAGGTGAGCCAGTGCGTGCCAACCAGGAGTTCTGACCAGGACAAATAAGCGTTAAAACCTCTAGACTCAACAAGCAATTACTTCCCTTCATAAATTAACAACTGTTCCAACGTACAGTAATCTGCTGTGTGGGCATTACAGTAAGTAATTACTTACAGTGTCTCTGTTTAAAAACCTTCCTGGCCTCTTTAGCTTAGTAGGTTATGGTGGGCCCAGGAGTAACATAAGTAACTTGACAGGGTTAGATGATTAAGCACGTTTTCCTGCCACAATCGATCTCACAAATTAGATTAGGCATCTAACATTGCAATTGTAAAAAATCTAAACAAATCACAAATGTAGCTTATGAGTTATAGTTAACTGAACCGCAATAGTTTTTCAGCAGTAACATTGTATATAAATGTTGATGCCACACTCCTCTTGTGGATAGGTTGCCCATCATTGCAACTTTAAATCCACATTGTAATAAAATGGATCCATAGAATAAATAATCGGGTACAATAGTGTTTCAGTGGTTTCTACCACTAAAAATAAAGCCTACAGTAAGCTACAGGCACTAGGATGGGCCGGTAGGCCTACTATGCCAAGATACTGTACACTATATATTTAAGCTTCGATTTGATCAGCAATATGGATCATCAACCCATGTAGGCTTAGGTGCATTGTGTGTCATTTGGACACCAGCAGGATGTCCTATAGAATATTGCAATAGTCTGGTCAACCTCTGGGCTCTCGCTTTGGCAACATACAGCCAACCAAGAAAAACCGATGCCTCTCTAGGCTGAAATGTCAGTCGATTTGGCGCAGGCAGGTTGGGACCTGAAGGCACCATGTGAATCTCCAAACGCTTTATCGTTTTATCACATAATTTCATTAAACAGTTTACAAAGCGATTTGTCAATTTCTAAAATGGATCCATATGAGGTGGGAAACGGGGGTTACGCAGAGATTTACGTATACTACCATACTGTGGCGACTCAAGAAGCATTTGCGGCTGCTGTGATTGGATAGGTTACTCAAAGCAGACACAAAATGCATAGCGATATGTGCTATAGAGGATAAAACGGGGGTGGAGGTGGTCGTGGTACTCATTATACAGGCACAATTATTATGTAGGCACTGCTTAAAGCTAAATAGTTTTTCTTTTGTAGATTGTGGTGGAAAATAGATAGTGGTAAATGAGTGGTCCTGTGCGAATAAAACATTATGAAATCCATTGCTTTATACTGCACATCTCATCAAGGAAAAGTGCCACCATGAAAAACAGCTACCATACAGCTTCATCACCCTGGACAACCGCCGAAAAGACATAGGCTATCTGTTAGAAGCTCACTGGAGCCAGATAGTGACATGCGATTTTAGACGCCAGAAAACGATCTGACACACTTCACTTACTAACAGTTCGTGAAAATAAACATAATTGGTAGCCAATACTTACAATTTCAACATGTATACCCAGAGAGAAGAGGTAATTCTTTGCCTCTATTACATCCGTTGGCATAAGGCTTTTTTTTCCGACCGGCTGCTATGTGTCAATGCGCATGCGTATCGTCTCCAAGTAGTAGTAGTGGAAGCGTAAAACCCCTTTCTAGATGTCACAGATTTATTGTGCACATCTGATTGCAGCTTGGCGTTAAGTAATAATGATATTCTCAAACAGTGAAAGGAGACATCAAATACGCATAAAATCATCTTGATTAAAACTAGTTTAAGTTTTTCAGACCATAATGAAATTCCACCTAAAAGTCTCTCAATAGACGATCAATATCAGGATTCTGTAGCGCCTACTTAGGCATTAAGTCATTGTACATGATCACTATTGATGATGTAAGTTATTGAGAGCCATCGACTCAAACGAACGAACCACAGAGATGTATTGACAACATTAATAAAGACATGCAAATGAAAGAGATGCGTCTGAAAGTGTCGCTGTCCATGGTTCTGAACGGTGTTTGCGCAATACACCCCCTGTGTCTGAGTCAGCCAACAGTCAAGGTCAGTTGCTTTCAGGTCTGGTGCGTGCTGCGACAGTTAAAATAAACTGAAAACAAACAAACAAGCAAAACATCTATGCACGTGTAGTATTTCATCCAGTACATGAGTTATTACATCCAGTTACATGTTAGTCAAACGTATGATCATCTTGTAACACTGGTTTTGAAATTGCCTTCCAGGTGAAACTAAAAACAGAGATCTGTGTAAAAGGCGACTCAGTCACAGGTGTTTCTCAGCCATAATTTTAGTCAGACACAATACTGTCATTTGTAGGATATGTTGTATTTATGTGTCGCAGACAATATGATAGGCTTGCTTATTTTTGTCACAACGATGTGTAAAAATGTACAGGACTACAACAAAACTGTTACTTTATTATGTTACATTGTGAGCATCAACTTACTGTTCCGTGAACACCAGATGGCACTCTGTGCTCAAAATCTAGTTTCTAACAGACTTAATCTTCAATGGCTGGAAAAATAACTCATAATGGTCAACAAGATGAATACATTTTTACTTATACGGTCAATTTTTCAGTTAAATGCCCTTGGCAATCCGCGCAAACACTAGACTGTCCTTGAAGTCTCTGGAAGCTTCTGTTGGTTACTCTCACTGAGAAGCGACTTTATTGCAAGTATAAAGAAATCCACAATTTGCACAGTCACATTAAGTTAACCTGGATTATAGCAAAATGTTACTTTATATGCTCCAGATTCCAAACAGACGCATCTGTGTTTGTACATTTTCACACTCAGATGGTGCCACATCAGAAGAAGTGATCTGCATAAATGGGACAGACCCCAAGTGACCACTCACTTGGTCCCTCAGAGAGATGTGTGACCTTCTCTTTGTCACTTGTTATCCCTTTGCAATTCCCAGTATTTGGTCATAGCAACAAACTGCACACATTTCGTGATGACTTGACACACAGTCTTCACAGCGAGCACAGACATTTATTCCACAGTGTCTGCTAGACAGACACAATCCAACAGAAACAACATATGTTCTACAGTGGTTAGAAGATAAGGCTCAGATTTATTCTGATAGCAAGCAAGTTTGCCAAGTGGTATTCTGAGGCAGTTCGAGCGTGGTCCATAATGGAGCCAGTTCTGATTGAGAAAGTGTATTCAAAAGCAGGAGCCCTTTCAGACATAATTGGTATTTAAAGTGCTGCTTAGCCTTGGGAGAGACTGAGAATCTCAGAAGATAACTGAGCACACGGAAATAGATACGAGAGATGAAAACCACAGTAAACTACTTCTTACAAAAAAAAATCTAAATTCCATGCTTAGATGATACTACATGTCATGCTGTCATGTGGAGTTGTATTTCTACACCGAATTTCAAATGTAATTGTTTTCTTATCATGGTAGTTTGTGCCCACACATGTTACCTAGTACAGTTTAACCACTGTTAATATCAGCCTATGGACTTTTACATGTATATCAAACACAGTGTCATTTTAACCTGGAATGATGTGAATGGGGGTTTTCGAAACATGTAGGCATTTGTAAGTCACATTCTTAAATATGCAGACACCTGGGTCCCAGCACTTGGACGACCTACACACAACCAAGCATGTGATCAGTTTTATCTTGTGTCAAAACCACATCTTTTGTTTTGTGCTGGTCAAGTGTTTTCTTTCAGCTGTTGCATTATTAAACTATATAATTTAGAGTGTTAGGTACTTTTACCATTATATGACACATGACTTCAACACTCTGAATTCTAAATCCTAAATCAACTTCCTTGTCGTTCAGAAGTAGAAAGTCATCCAAATCATGATTACCCTCAAGAAACTTCCATAAATAGTTAAGCAGCCCTACTCACTACACAAAGCCAACGGAAATCTTAATTTATCCATTTACCTAGAAGTAATCAGGCTCCCAACCACTGAAGAGCACGTTCCAAAGACAGCTATTTTTGGATGCCACGATGCAAACAGCCAAGATGCTAACAGCCAAGATGCTAACAGTCAAGTAATAGTTCTCCCTAAACTAAAACCTTTTGTGGAGATATCTATCTTGTTGCCGTGGTTCCATAATGTTGAAGGTGGCAACATAAAATCTCTATATATACTGTATATATGTATTAAGTATATCCTCTATTTGTGGTCATAACATTCAAGTCAACTGTATTTAATCTTCTTAGTGGGGTTCAGACAGGAAATTATGCCATAAATAGTGTTTCGACTTCCAAGAAAGGAAAATGGCTGGAGTCATAGACACTTTTAGACATTGGTAATCCAGGGCTACTCAAAACAAATGTCAGTGTGTTTTACAATCCACTAATATCAATGTGAGAGAACAGCAATCACATCTGTATAAACATGTTTGTGTTAATATTCGTTTTTATGTACAATCTTCCTAAACGTCAAATTGTTATCTTTTTATACATAACTCAAATACATGTTCATGAAAAAGCTGTATGAATATAAAGCATTAATACACAATTAAGAAGTATTTATTTTGTGTAGTTATCTTTTTGACTGAAAAACTGACAAACAATGACTGTAACTGTTTAATGCAGTTGACTTGAATGTTACAGTCCATGTATGCAAACGGAAAAAAACATGAGAATACAGTTAATGTAAACCACCAAGTCTAATAGAAATTCAACATGTGTACAATACGTTACAGCACACAGGAAAATGTATGGGATACAGTCAAGTGTCTGATTTGATATCCTTACCTGAAAGGACACTGTGTCCTCCGCAGTGCCCTGCTCATGGTTGTTGTCATATACCCCCGGGACATGGTAGCCCTCGCCATGCCGACAGGCCTGCAGTAGTCTCCGGACCCTGTGCCACATCAAGACCGGAGCGTGGCGAACCCTCCGGAAAGCGGACAAGGGCCAGTAACGCCACCGTCTAACCACTTTAACACATAGCATGCTCTAATGGCAGAGGCCCATCTCTTCTCTGGACCCTGTCCTTAACCATGAAAAATAAACTCTGACTATCGGGCACCTAGGTTCCCCTCTTTCTTTTGTCCGGTACTGCCTTAAAAAACTGCAGCATTGTGTCGGAACAAATGCGGTGGTGCAATAACCCCACCAAGCAGATAGTGTTTACAGTGAAGAGGGCAGAAGGGGATTATGGCTGTGTTCCCACTGAATGCAATCCTGATTCCACAGTGGTTTAGTGCATCTCACCAGCTCAGAACAGATTAAGGCAGGAGGTTTTAGTGTCCAAGTGAGTTGGATGGGTACTAGTGACAGTGAGTATATTCATTTGTACAACTGTGTGCTCTGCTGCTTGATGAATCCTCAGCCAACACCAATACAAGTAATACAATGGATTAAAACACGTGTGTGTTTTGTAATCAAGAGAGGAAAAATTATTTGACCTGTGTGATAAGGGGGTCTTCCAAGGTCTTTGTGAAAAGACAAGATGAAGGCTGTCATGTCAGTACAATGTACAGTATAATATCAACAATACAATTACAACATTACATTACAAATTGTAATTGTATTATACTTCAATTGGTCTGCTCTGTTGAGTGGTAATCAATCATTACTGATTTATTTGGTGACTTTATTGACAATAATATCCCAAAGCATGTATTACGACATGTCATAATATTCGGCTGTGTCAGTTGTGGCTGTGGCGACGGTAACCTGCTCATTATTATCTATTTTATGTTGGGTAAGAGACTAAGACAGCAATAGAAGTGAGAGGTTTCAAGGTCAGACCTGAATCAATGTTGTAACTGTCATACTTGGCTGCACTTGATTTGTTTCATCCTCTGAAATGAAAACAATCGATTATCCCAACGAAGGCTTAACTATTATTGTATGGGATTTCAAGTACTATAATGTAAATGATCTCTGTTATTGACCTAGGTTTGACTGAAGTCATAAAATCTATATTTATCATCTTCCGAATATTATTTGCAGGCTTTGGGGTTTTTAACATTTTGATCCATTTGAGAGAATATGTTCATGTTACGTGACATCTTTAATAATTGCTAATTAAGCGATATACTCCTGCCAGCACAAGGGACTGTGATTGGTGAATGCGCGATGCATTTAAACATTATTAAATGACATACTGTTTGCAAGTCAATTTACAGATAGAGAAAGTATTTTGCTAAAACACTTGTTCATTGTATAATGCATTAAGGTGCATTTCCGCAAAAGTATTGATACAAAAAACATGTACACAATCCACAAGCTAATAGCGATGCAGTGTTTCTTATTCATCAAATGGAACATTTTCATGTGACTGCCTGTCTGGATCATGTGACGATATCGTGACGTCGTGTTGTAGTCAGTCAGCTGAGAAAGCTTCGGTGCTAGGTGAGTAAAAACAACGGGTTTTTGTTGCTCCTGCCTGTATCCGAAATTTAATCACATATGTATTTGTTGGTGTCTCAATAATAGTCAACGTATCTTATTGGCTAATGTTTAAAACTAGTATGGTTCGGATATTTTTGCTGTGTTACGCCACTAAACGTCCCTGCTATTGGGCTACTGTAGCTAGCCTAGCTAAGTTTGCTGTCAAACATTAGCCAGCCAGTTCCTTAAAACGTACTGTATGACATTGCAACAGAGCTAGCACTAGCGTTTTCTAGCTGGCTACTCTAATGTGTTGGCTAGTACCAGTACTCAGTCAGACCCCAAAAGGTTGAAATAACCCACAATTGTTTGTGCTCGTTAGATAGCCAGTGTTATCATAGCCAGTGTTATATTCTTGTAAAGTTGGTGAGCCATAAAAGCCAATCAAGGACATACTGTCTGTTGTGCACCACAAGTAGTTAATGACTTAGACTGCAGCAACTCAAGATGTGACAAGCTATGAGCTGGTTAGCAAGGGGTGCATCATAATGTTAGCCAACTACATGACAGTATATACAACATTTGCTCTAAACGTCGTTTGTGCGCGTCGACATCAGATAGGAGGAGGAGCTCCTTTTCTAGCTAGCTCTACAAATAACGCATGAATGAGACTTAATGGGATTAGGTTCAAAGATATTCAAATACTAAGAAATACAAACTGTATTTAATCCCAACTCGTTTTTCCTATCCGCCCAGGAATACCTGTTAAATATAATCGTGTCAAAGTAGAAACAACAAGATGGACATCCGCGGTGCTGTGGACGCTGCAGTACCCACCAATATAATTGCTGCCAAGGCAGCAGAGGTTCGCGCCAACAAGGTTAATTGGCAGTCCTACCTTCAGTAAGTAAATGTTAACACCCACAGCTTGATTTCTTACACACTGACATTACTCATTGTATTCAGAATCAGAAACCCTTAAATTGCCAAGAAATGTTTTCACATGAGATGATATTGTATATTTGTAGGTTATTGGGTACAAGCTCACTTGTGTGTCCAAATGCATGCCTCATGAATCCAAAATAGATTGCTGCGAGAAGTGGAGACCACTATAGAAATGCTTCACTTTTGTGTTAGGGGGAGAAGGGGGTGACTTGCCTAGTCCTACACATTCCATATACCAGAAGGCACCAAGGTTTTGTTATGCACTAAGTACAGTCCAGCCCCCCTCCATCGTTGTTTTTCCTACACTGACAGTCAGAGGCTGGCTTGTGAGTCACTTGTCTCGTGAGGGGTAGTTCCCCTCGTCTGTCAGTTAATCAGTTCTCATATGGAAGGCTTCCATCTGCGTAATGCTCAATGAAACAGACGTTGCTGTATTTCAGAATGGTTTTAGACTGGCACATGAGAAGTGCCGATACTTGTGGAATTTCCGGGGGGAATGCCGCTGTAATTATAAACTAGGTAATAAAAGGGGAATTGGTAACCGTAGAAAGATCTAATCCTTGCTATTCAGACTTGACAAACTTGATGTGAATGTGTCTCATCAGGGACAAAAATCAACAGTCGATGACGGCTCTTTGTCTCAACTCTTCATAAATCCTCATTTCTGTGATTTCTTTTCCAGGGGTCAGATGATATCAGTGGAGGACTGTGATTTCATCAAGAAGTTCGAAGTAGCAAACACTGATGAGAAACAGGCCATACTGACTAATGAGGGTCATCAGGTATCACATCTAATGTCTTGTAATCCCTATTTTGAGCTTGTATAGTGCCCATCTTTCTTCACTAGGCTACGTGAAACAGTTTCTGAAGACCAAATAGTTTTACATATTTAGCTGACCAGATAACAGACATTTAGATGCCTGTAGAAAACATTTCTAAAGGGAAAGAAAGCAACGGCAGTATATTCACTTGCGTTTCGTTTGTTTTCAGTGTGCAAAGACCTTTCTCAACCTGATGGCCCACATCTCCAAGGAGCAGACAGTCCAGTACATCCTGACTCTGATTGATGATACTCTGCAGGTACACACACATGCACACACGCACACACACAGCCCCTCGCCCAGGGGAAATCTGACATCAGAGAATTAGCATACAGCCTTTAGCGATAACGGATCGGTTTTAACTGGCATTTTTCCTACGCTTTTTTTAAACAATTGTTTGTGTTCTTGCTCCATTGAAATATAACAGCCAGTCTCTCCCTCATAACCACACTGCTGATGCCTTTACTGCTCTGTCAACTGTACATTTACATTTAGTCATTTAGCAGACGCTCTTATCCAGAGCAACTTACAGTAAGTGCAGGGACATCCCGAAGCAAGTAGGGTTAAGTACCTTGCCCAAGGACATGTCATTTGGCACGGCGGAGAATCGTATCGGTAACCTTCTGATTAATAGCCCGACTCCCTAACCACTCAGCCATCTGACCCATACAGGAGAACCATCAGAGGGTAAACATCTTCTTTGACTACGCCAAGAAGACCAAGAACACGGCCTGGTCCTACTTCCTGCCCATGCTGAACCGTCAGGACCTGTTTACCGTCCACATGGTGAGCTCAGGGAGACACCTCAGGCTGCTCACGGTGTCATTTACATGTAGTCATTTAGCATACGCTCTTATCCAGAGGAACTTACAGTAAGTACAGGGACATTCCCCCCTGAGGCAAGTAGGATGAAGTGCCTTGCCCATGGACACAACGTCATTTTGCACGGCCAGGAATCGAACCAGCAACCTTCCGATAATTAGCCTGATTCCCTAACTGCTCAGCCATCTGACACCCTGGTCGCCTCTCTTGATGAAGTGCTTCCCAGTTATTTTAGGAGAGCAACCAGCTAGACGTTGGTGAGGTGAGGCAGGTTGAACAGACACAGATCCTTTAGAAAGTCTGCTCCCCTTCGCGTACATCTGGCCACGTTGCTGTCAAGACTTCTCTAAACCTACAGATTCTTGTTCCTGTTTGCATCGCATGCTTAGAACGATGCTAGTATTGTGCACTGGATAAAGGCCTTTGTATGAGTCTTCTACAATTGACTAGTTAAAACTAAACTTGCATGCTGTGCTGCATCGCCATGCGAGGCATGCATATTGTGCTGCATCACCATGCGAGGCATGCATGTTGTGCTGCATCACCATGCGAGGCATGCATGTTGTTGTTGTTGTTGGCCTAACCTGTATGCTTCTCCTCCAGGCTGCAAGGATCATTGCCAAGCTCGCTGCCTGGGGCCGCGACCTGATGGAGGGATCCGACCTGAACTACTACTTCAACTGGATCAAGACCCAGCTCAGCTCACAGGTACCGTGCGCTGCGACGCGGTGTAAATAGTCTGTATTAGAGCCCATGCCATTTGATGTGGGGAGCATGATTGGAAGGTTATTTTTTTTCTCTGATGTGAAAGATTGATGGATGGGAGTCCATTATAGGCTATTTCTGTGGGATGTATAGTGCAGTGCTTTTGCCTTTGTGGGTCATCTTCTCATCTTTTACCTGTTTTGAACACAATGTCTTTGAAGACTGCTATGATGGGATATTTATATATTCATAATACCACATAGACGGCAAACAACCTCTTATTCCTCTCCTACACCAATTTACTTTCATATTCACTTGGTAGACATGCACCGTTATGCCTACAACATAAAACAAACATTTAATGAACAGTGCTTTGCGTTAAATACAGGTAGCAAATATACTGCATTTTGCAAGAGCCATTTACTTCTCTCAAAGGCTATTCAACCAGTAGAACTTACTTTAAAACAGCATCTGTTAGTAAATGCCACTGTGATTTATTTAATGGACGACCATCAACTTTTTACTGCTTAAGGAAACCGAATATTAGGAGCACACTTCGCCCCCACCAAAATTGTTTTGCTTTGGGATTTAGTATGTATCCTGCGTCAATCTCTACAGCTCAACCCCAGTAAGCTGTTGCTGAATACAAAACAGTTTCCCTGTGCTCACCTTGAAAATGTTGTCAACGGTGAATATCTTGATTCATGCTGCAGTGAAATTGAGCAGTCTTGTAGGACCTTGAGATGGTTTTGATAAGGGACTGGAGAGGGGGGGGAGCTGTTAAATAAAGGGCCAGCCCGTGCTGCTGGTCTGCTCACAAGGGAGAGAAGTAACAACAACAACAACAATATTGATCCTTTTGTTGTTTTTATGTCTTGTCCTCTTTCGACTCTCAATAGGTCACTTGCACTCTAAATACGTATAGTCCCAATGTTAATTCTTCTTGTTTGTATAGGGGGCTCTGTTTTGTTCGCCTGTATGGTCTCATCTGTTGCTGCATGTGCTTTGTCTGACTAACATCCCCAGGGAAGGGAAGGGTCTATACAGAGTGTAAAAACTGGAACGTAATCAGCAGAATGTCTATCCTGAATGGCATTCACATTCTAATGAGAATGTGGGTAAACTCTCAATTCAACATCTAAGCCGGCTACGTGGCACTTTGTTTTTTGATGTTTTATTAGAAGCTACATGGTACAGGGCCAGACACGGGGACAGGAGCTGGAACTATGTCCCCCAGTGAAGTGAGTATGAGCCGGTGCATCTTCTAAACCACCTCCAGTTCCGCCCCCGAATGCTTCAAAACGGGGAGCTTGTGCAACCTGGCTTTCTCTCGGCTTTCCACTGGACACTCGCATCTTTCTTTCCTGCAAGACGTATCTTTATTTGAAAAATAAAATATATTATTATTTTTTCTTTTTGCATCTTCCTCTTTCTCTTCCCCGCTGTTTGGCACTCAAGTTGTCTCATTAATGTCTTGGCTACTTTACTACTACGGAGGTGTGTGGTACAGGATTATTCTAGGTAACCATTTTCTGTGGCATACGGCATCAGCATGGTGTTAGGATACTGACAAGGGTTCAGCTGAGAGGAACGTGCATGCCAAAAGCAGGCCCACACCACATGCTGTAAGAAGTGTGCATGAAGACGATCCCTTCCCTCTCAGATCAAGGGAATAGTGGACCACTGAAAGGCCTTGTGTGCGGCCGAGATGCTAGCTTTCTTCTGGAACAACAGTATACGTGCATAAGCCTCCACAGAAAGAATCAAGGATGTCTCTAACGGCTCGACTAACTGGATGAATTGGTGCCCTGTTGTCCTCGTTTTCGTGGCTCAGAGCATCTCTCCTCTTTTTCATCACTTTTCTGCTCCTCACGGTTTGTCCCTCTCCTTTCCGCCTGTGGTTTTTAATGGATCTCTCTCGCTTTAATGCAACTCTTCCTTTTTTTAACAGATTAATTTGATCAATTCTCTCCTCTCAGTGACCTCTGCTCTAATCTCATCTTTCTTCACTTCTCTTTCTGCTCAGGTTGATTGGGGCACTCTCTCCCCCCCCTTACCCCCACCCCTCACCCCCGTATATGTACTGGACAGTGTTTAAGTGATTCTAGCATGTTCTTTATGCTGCATGTGCATTCAGTGTGTACCAGACAGGGTATGTTTTTGATGCAAGTCTAGATTGTTCACCTGTGATGTTGCCTCTGCTCGTTATCTCCTATCCTCCAGAATGAGCTGGTCAATTTAATACCTAACCTTTCACATTCCTCACTTGTTTGTTTGCACCTGTAACTATAATTATAGTGTGTGTGTGTGTCATTTTTGGTTTTCAAATCCAGAGCTCCCAGTATGTGCAGTGTGTTGCTGGCTGTCTTCAGCTGATGTTGAGGGTCAACGAGTACAGGTTTGCCTGGGTCGAAGCTGATGGAGTGAACTGGTGAGTAACGCTTTCAAGTTTCCCTTAAATTGTAATCCCCTTGTAATCAAAAGGCTTGAGCAACAGGTTCTGGAATGCTCTGCAAAAGGTCTGAGATTGTTCTGGATTACCGCAAAGACTGCGGCCGGTGTTCAGAAGGGTTTTATTACTTAAAATATTGTTTTTATTGATTTTATGTGAAGCATTTTGAGCTGCAATTCTTGTATGAAATGTTAAGGTTAAGTTACATTCTTTGCGCTCAACTGACTGACGAAAAAGTGTTACCATGACAACGTAGAACGACGCAAGGTGGATTCAAACAAAATCACAGAAGTGTACAATTAGAAGGGGGATTCACACACTTATGTTTTTCTTAACTAACGAAAATTAATTGAAAATAAATAAGACCACAAGAGACCGATCCATTGACAGGGTTCATAAAGAGAGAACATATATTTTACATATTTTCTGCTGTATATTGGGGGGGGGGACAGATTGGTATTTTCTCAATATTGGGGGGGGGACACACAACCCCCCCAAAGAATGCGTGGTTACGCCCTTGAGTCTTATTATTATTATTATTATTATTATAAAAAAGTAGAACACATCAGGCTGGTTCTGTGCAGACACAGATTAAGCAAATAATCTTTGAAGCATCTGATTGGACATTAACTGGAACTCCTGGCTCCTCTCACCTCCCAGACACCAGCTGTGGAATCAAATGCATTTTGAAACATCAAAACTAAGTATTCATTATTGGCTGAGTAGTTATTCAGGTGGTTGTTAACACTGTAACAAACCACACTTTCAATTTCAGAAAACACAAGTTTAACTAGTAAACACTGAATATTCCTTTCATTTTCACTTGAATGTGTTTTTCAAAACCCTTAACAGTAACTGGCACTCTTAACAGATGGCTGATATCCTCCCTCCCTCTCTTTGGCTCCCTGGTCCCCCCCCTCTCTCTCTCTTCTAATTTCCCCTCTGCTCTTCTCCTCTCTTGCCTTCACCCCATCAGCATCACCGCTGTGCTTAGCAACAAGTGTGGCTTCCAGCTTCAGTACCAGATGATCTTCTGTGTGTGGCTGCTGGCGTTCAGCCCTCAGCTCTGCGAGCAGCTGCGTCGCTACAATGTGGTGCCGGCCCTGTCAGACATCCTCCAGGAGTCCGTCAAGGAGAAGGTCACCCGGATCATCCTGGCTGCCCTGAGGGTACGTACGTGGAGTCCATGACAGGACAGTCCTAGCCCCAATTTCTTTGCTGGCACTGGGGCTTGAATATCCTGACACCTACTGCCCGTGTTCTTACTTAGTGAAGTCCACCAGGGGAGTAGGTTTGTTTTCAATTGTGGGTGGGACCATTTTTTCATATAGATATAGTACCAGTCAAAACTTTGAATGGGAAAATGTGTCCAAACTTTTGACTGGTACTTTATACTGAAGATGCACCCGTATGAGAGTACTTGTTCTCCTTATGCCCCTGGAGTCCACTATGGCCAAGTCCAAACTCTAGACTTAACCACTCATGGACTTGGCGAGTTGCAGTGATAAGAAATAAATACACATAACATTCAAAATGAACATTAGAAAATTTGATTTCGGGATGCACTATGCAAACAATTATTGGCTTTGCTGCCCTTTCAGAATCCCTTTGCCGTTCACAGCATCCATTATATTGGATATTTGATTTGGCCTTAAGAGCTGTGCTCTGGCCTCCTCTGTTGTTGGCATTATTGTCAGGTAATGAATTCCTCGTCCTTGTTTCTGGCTGGATTCAATTAGAGCTCATGGTTCCATTCATCAGCCTTTCTGAAGGCCTTACTAACCGCTGCTTTCTGGCTCACGGAAATATTGACTTCAGCCTTTCCAAGTTTTCGAACGGTAAAGGTTCACTGTCCAGTTGTGATGTTGTTCACATTAGCAGAATGACCTTGATGTCCACATTTTGCAGATTGGTTTTCTCACCACGTGAGACTTGGAACTATGAAACTTGATTTATCCAGACCATCTGGGGGTCCTAAAAAGCCTTTTGTTGGGCCGTCCAGTCATCTCATCTGCTAATGTGGGAGTCAGGTGGCTGAGCGGTTAGGAGTCGGGCTACTAAATCAGAAGGTTACCGGTTCGAATCCCGGCCGTGCCAAATGACGTTGTGTCCTTGGGCAAGGCACTTCACTTTACTTGCCTCGGGGGGAATGTCCCTGTACTTACTGTAAGTCGCTCTGGATAAGAGCGTCTGCTAAATGACTAAATGTAAATGTAATGTATCATCACTAGTATCAACAGAAAATAATCCTTTATTATACTGTAGAACAGCCCAAAGGAACTTGCATCAGTAAGCCAGCATCCTTTTCTACTATAGAATATGTAGTCAGAGTTTAAATGAAGTGTTCTTGCTATATTAATTTCTAATACCAACAGAACTTCCTCTTGGAGTCATTTTTTGCTTTCACTGGTTTTCTAAAGTAAATGTCATGGCAACACGTTTATAGCAGGTTTTGCGTATGTGTCGCCATGGTTTCACACTGTCTATTTAGAGACATGTGACCTTGGAAAGAAGTAGAGTGTGCCTGAGAGAAAAGGAAAGACACGACGGTGATCCCAGCATCTGCTCAGATGCACCGCAAGCTCCTTCTCCACCACCACACACCAGCCTGTCCATGTTAAACATCCAGTCAGTGGGAGTCAGTCACAGCTCTCTTTAACCACGAGGAACCAGCCGCTCCCCCAGTGTGTTCTTCTATCCAAAGTCACCCAGAGCTGAGCTGGCACATGGGAGCCTTCAAAACCTGGGTGAAAATCCCTAGTAGGGGATACTCGGGCTTTGGGAATCCCTTGGCTGTCGGAGTAGAGGGTCCTCTAATCAATGTTAAGTTTGGCCAGGGCAAACCTAGAACATTTTATTACATCGGAAATTTAGGCAGAGAACACCAGGATGCAGAAGAGAAATATCCCACTTTTCCATGTTCCCCGCTCTTTATTCCAGAACCTTCTGGAGAAGTCTGTGGAGAAGGAGACCCGGCAGGAGTACGCTCTGGCCATGATCCAGTGTAAAGTCCTGAAGCAGCTGGAGAACCTGGACCAGCAGAAGTATGACGACGAGGACATCTCTGAAGACATCAAGTTCCTCCTGGACAAGCTGGGAGAGAGCGTGCAGGATCTCAGGTACAGAGCTGGGAGAGAGCAGGCAGGATCTTAGGTACAGAGCTGGGAGAGAGCAGGCAGGATCTCAGGTACAGAGCTGGGAGAGAGCAGGCAGGATCTCAGGTACAGAGCTGGGAGAGAGCAGGCAGGATCTCAGGCACAGAGCTGGGAGAGAGCAGGCAGGATCTCAGGTACAGAGCTGGTACAGAAAACGTTCGACAGGCAGAAAGAAAGAGCGGAAAAAAGGTCAGGGAGACGGTTACACAGAGAAGAAAAGGGTAGGGGGGAGAGAGAGGGAGAGATTGGGACAGAAAGTCCCTTTTGATAAACCTTTTGGGAGAGAGAGCTGGAGAAAATGTAGATTTATATTTGTTAAAACACCGAAATGCCCATTAAATATTTTTGACCGAACATTAGCTTCGGTGTAGTAAAAAGAAAAAGAAGATTGACGACAAATAAGATTGAAAGAATTTCTCCAGTACGGTGCTCTCTGGCTTGACAACTGGAGCAGGACTTGACTCAGCTACCACACAATCAGTAGCCTTCCTAGTGCAGGCTCTACTGCAAGTAAACACTTCTCTATGAAGAGGGGACAGAAAAAAAGTCATCCTTGAACTCTCATAGCTTTCATATTCATGTCATCCATGTTCAAAATGTCCCTCCCTCCTCTTTTTCTCATCCCTCTTCTGTTCTCTCTTTCTCTCTCCCTCCCACTCCCTTCTTCTCTCTTCCTGGACCAGCTCATTTGATGAGTACAGCTCTGAGCTCAAGTCTGGCCGTCTGGAATGGAGCCCCGTGCACAAGTCTGAGAAGTTCTGGCGTGAGAACGCAGTCCGCTTGAACGAGAAGAACTACGAACTCCTCAAGTAAGGAACCCGCTAGCCCCACATTAGAATGTTCTGCTTTGTTCCATGTCTAGAAATAAGCAGTTTGGTCAAGGTTCACATAATACACACTTAATAATACATAGATGTCCATACAATTAAAAAAGGCATGCATTATGCATTAAGAAAAAAATCTTCATGAGAGCCACCAATCAGTGGGCCAATACCTTGGAAAATAAAACAATGCTTCATGTCATTGTTGTTTGTAATTTTAGTCACGCTCGCAGCTAGTCCCTTTGACATCCAGTTTAAAGATGAATCTCCTCATCTCATTTTCTCATCAAGCTCATCTCTGTAATCAGTGGATGCTTCATCTCTGCTCTCAATGACTCTTATTTATTCTCGGAAGAGTTTCCGCTCACTTGGGAGGGCGATTGAGACGGCGAGAGAGTTACTCGCTTTAACATTAACATTTAGTCATTTAGCAGACGCTCTTATCCAGAGCGATTTACAGTAAGTACAGGGACATTCTCCCCTGAGTATGGCAAGTAGGGTGAAGTGCCTTGCCCAAGGACACAACGTCAATTTAGCACGGCCGGGAATCGAACCAACAACCTTGTGATTAACAGCCCGACTCCCT
Source organism: Hypomesus transpacificus (assembly GCF_021917145.1). Taxonomy (NCBI): domain Eukaryota; kingdom Metazoa; phylum Chordata; class Actinopteri; order Osmeriformes; family Osmeridae; genus Hypomesus; species Hypomesus transpacificus. The sequence continues at coordinate 11,234,818 of NC_061069.1, forward strand.
CACCGCTCAGCCACCTGACCCCTAAACCTATAATTGGGTGCTAAAGACTGGTAATTTCCCGTGCGCCAGGGATTCTTCAATCGTCCCCTCGCTCTTCCTCATCTGTGGCCTTTGTTAGCTACCTGTTGCTTTGTTTGTTTGTGCGTGGAAGTCATTCTAAATAAGCCACGTCAATTTTGTGAAGTGGATCTGTTGGTTGTTGGGGTATTCTCTTCCATATTTAGACAATGGATGGTAACGAGCAAATGATGGTTGCACACAGGTCTCTGCAGACAGTGGGATGGAGGATTACTCATATCAAATGTTTAATCTTTACTTTTACAAAAAGAATTCTAATGAAATAATCAAACTCATTTATAACACATATATCATCCCATTGAAGCACCTTTTAGAGGATGTAAAAATCTATTCAACCTACACTGTATTTACCGGTGACATTTCTAGTGGGGTGTCATGGTGTTATTTCTCTGGAAGCGGGAGTTGCTTGCGTGTGTGCGTGTGTGTGTGTGTGTGTGTTTGTGTGTTGACATGCTTCTCCCTCTTCCTCCTGTCAGGATCCTCACCAGACTGCTGGAGGTGTCCGATGACCCGCAGGTCATAGCCGTGGCGGCTCATGATGTCGGCGAGTACGTGCGACACTACCCGCGAGGGAAACGGTAAAGACCAATCTTTTTACAGTGTGTGTGTGTCTGTCTCATTTTATGCTCAGCCGTAACACTTACATCCACCCAAAAAAAGAAATACCCCTTTGTGCGTATGGTGTTCATAGGTACATAAACAACCACTGATGTGCTCCATTAGCCTGTAAGAGGCAGAAGGCGCTTAGGCGACGGCATCCTTTTGTAACTGATTTCTAGACAACAGAAGAGCAGCCGTGCGTGTGCCAAGTATACATCAGAGGAAAGTGGCCGGGTCCTGTCTGGCTGCCTCGTATCGCCGCTCGCTTTTACAAACACTTTTCAAGCGGAAAGAATCAACTTAGAGTTTAAAAGCCTACACCGCGGCAGCATGCTTTGATATCTGGTATTTAATCATTTTAGGCACCGTGCCTGTGTGTGTGTCGCACACAGGCGTTTGAACTGCAGGGAAATAGGACGTACTATTTCCTCGCTCCTAATACTCCTAGCCGCCTCCTTTAAACCCTGTAAGTCCCCTTGTTGTAAAATGACAACGTCACCTTTAGCTCTTTAATTGCTCAATTCTTTTTTTTTTTTTTTTTTTTTGAAAGACCAAATGTATCCAATAGCATTGCAAGACAATAGACAATTGGTCATGTAAATGTAGTCGTTCAAAAAAAATCTGCAAGATCTTATTTGCAAATGTGTTTTTTGGAGAGCTAAAAGTGATGTTGACATTTTAAATCGGGCCTTACAGGGCTAAGACTATGCACAAGGACTTAGCTTGACTGACAGTGTAATAACTGATGTCTGTCTCTCCATTGTCACGGCAACCGATTGAGCCTCCAGTGAAGATCCGCGGTGTGAATTACCCCCAAATCTGCCACCGGCTCTGCAATTAAACCACTCCAAAAACATTTACCCCTAGCTGATCGGTTAACACCAGGAAGAGGATAGCTATCATTTCATGGGGCTATGTGTTAATTGGTTGCCATCTCTCATGTCTGGCACACTCATCTGAGATTCATCTTTTTACTCAATACCTTCCATTGTCTCTCTTTGGATTCAGACTTTTTCTTTTCTTCCTTCCATTTCCACATCTCCCCCCCCCCCCCCCCAAAAAAAAGAAATTGACTGCGTATGAAGAGAACTTTGTATCGCATCCAACAGGGGTTTAAATGGTCTGCCTGTCTGTGTTTCTTCTTTAGAGTCATCGAGCAGCTGGGTGGGAAACAACTGGTGATGAACCACATGCACCACGAGGACCAGCTGGTCCGCTACAACGCCCTGCTGGCCGTTCAGAAGCTCATGGTTCATAACTGGTCAGTATTGGGCTGCTCTCCTCATCACACCCTAGGCCCCCAACACCCAGGCTGCTGTGTGGCCGTCCTCATTGCAACTCTTAAACCCCTCTCGCTCTGCACATGCTGGTCTGACAACATGCTAAAGGGTTTAGTGTGATGAGCATCATTTCAGCTGGGCTCAAGATTATAAACTAGTGCTGTCAGTTTAACGCGTTATTAACGGCGTTAACGCAAACCCAAATTAACGGCGTCAATTTTTTTATCGCGCGATTAACGCTCTTTTTGGCCTAGCAAACTTTGTAGTTTTTTTTCACATGCTGTTGCAACAACTACCGAAGTTAGAAAAACACCACACCGGATCTAGCTAGACCGGAAACAAAACAACAGGCACACCACACACTTGTTTGGCTTGCGATCCGGCTAAAGCGTAGTAGCAGAGCCCGTTTACGGATATGAGACATTCTCTGGTAGTAGGTTAACTTTACGTTTTGAGTGGATGGCGAGCGCGAGACGCCGAAATGGATGCCAATAAGATTCTGAATGGAAAGTTTACTTTTAAAAAGTTGCCAAATGGTTCCATTGACAAGACCAAAGTGATCTGTGTGTTTTGTCGTTGTAAAATGAGCTATCATTGCAGCACGTCCAGTCTGAAATACCACTTGATGGCCAAGCACACAGATGATGCAAATCCTCCGCCCCCTCGTCAAAGCCAGGCGATTGCAATGTTGTTTTCAATAACAAAAAATATTTGCACAAAGCAATCCGAACCACTTTTCTATGTTGATAAGAGCATTAAAATTTGAAAAAAGAATGGGACAAAAAGAAATAAAGGGACATTTAGAATAGATAGAAAATAGAAATGTGCGATTAATTGTGATTAATCGCGAGTTAACTATGACATTAATGCGATTAATCGCGATTAAATATTTTAATCGTTTGACAGCACTATTATAAACGCTATATTAGTTTTTACGTCACGTTCGCTTTGGTCATTGATCGAAGTGCTGAAATGGAAAGAGACCAATATTTGCAATTCACCTCACAATGAATTTGGTAATAAGACTGAAGCCAACGTATCTACAGTAGCACGTGCAGTTTATCCCTATAGCTGTCATGACTCTTTCCATTCATTTCATATTTTTCTTCTTCATATTTCACCTTTTTAGATGGAATAAAGTTTCTACTTTGGCTTTATGTCTTTGACAAGACTCTTGAACATCCAAGGTTTTTCTACAGTATTTCCAACCTATAATGCTTTGCCTACACTGACATCTCTGAAGGGTTTGTAGGAGGGAATACCTCATCTTGGTATTACAAGCAATTAAGAAATGGACCATCTGAAACACAGTATCATGAGGCATCAGAGAGAAACGTCAACGGTGAATCAACCAAATGGAGTCTGTGTGACTACATTCCCAAGCTAAAAAATGATACTTAAAGTTTACTTAAGTACAAACATACTTACATGGCTTAGAGTTATCAATAAGTATGTGTATATACATAATCCATACATTTTAAGTACACTTCCAGTTGTGTAAAAAAAAAAAAAAAACGAGCTGCCATTTAATACATTTATATTAGATTTAAGTAAACTTTTATTCATCTTGGATAAGTCTGGGATGGTGGCTTAAGACTTATATTACTCTTTCCCTTGCTTTTATACTTATTTATAATACCTTTCTTCCTACTTTGTCTTACCTGGAAGTATAGTTTTTTGATTTGGTTGAGGTTATTGTTATTTAGCGATGGAGGTTTACTAAGGTGTGTTTCGCCCTGAGACAGGACTCAGCCTTTGATTGGAGGTGAGGGTCTACAGTAATCAGGTTTGATTCATGTAGAAGTCTTAAAGGTCAAGTCTTACATGTTCTTATGTATTAATCAACACAAGCACTAAGGCGTGCACATACACGATGGGACAAAAGACCCCCTCTCTCTCTCTCTCTCTCTCTCTCTCTCTCGCTGTCTCGCTCTGCTAAATTGGCCAATACTCACACATAGCCAAATATACCTTAATACTATTAAGAAATGGGCAAAACTTAAAGGTTATGGATGAACACATCAAAGCATCTTGATTAGAGAAGGCCTTTGATGTTAGGGTCGTTTTCCTTTCATGTCCTCAGCCCACATTTAGTGCCAGGATCATTAGAGTGGATGTCTCGCATAGCAAACCTGAAGTTGATTATTTGATGTATTTGGTTGTTTTACAATTTGAGAACCATGATATTGTGATCCCAGCACATTTGTTATATTTGTTTTATGCCAGGATTTGGTCCCCCCCCCAAATGCCATCATTCCCTGAATGTGTCTCACTGCTAATCTTTAATTATTTTATAAATGTCCCTGGTACCATAGCACAGACCACTTTCATGCTGTTTTTAATGTTCCAACAAGGGCTTTGTCCAGTGGTATTTGGATGAGAGCAGAAGTTAATGTCAATCTCAGAATATTCAACTCAGGAAAAGGCTTCTTGAAGTGGATAATGGCAAGAAAATGTAATGGGTTATAGGTTATTATAGTTTGAGGTGGCATATAAAATGTTGCCTCTCTAGGTCACTTTCACAAAGATCTGTCGGACTTGTAAATTATTAATGAATTTTCCACCGCTGTTGTGTAAAGAATTAAACACTTATTATAGATCAAGATTATTATTTTATTTGTTTCCGTAATTATTCTTTATTTTAGATCCTGTTTCCATAACAATGAGCTGGAACTACCGTTGTAACAAATTACATAATTGTGTCAAAACAAGTGACACATTTGTGTGAATGGAAGGTGAATTAAGATATAATTTTGGACATCATGATGCTAATGAAAGAGCTCAAGGCTGTACTGGGTGATTTGCTAGAGAATCTTTTTCAGGATATAAAAAAAGGACAAATGCCTTTATTGTTATTCAAAAGGGTCAAGAAGACCAAGGGTATGTCTTCATTGTGTTTGTCATGTGTTTTGATTTCAGGGAGTACCTGGGAAAACAACTGCAGTCTACTGAGCAAACCCAGGCTGTAGCCGCCAGGAGCTGAACTGTCTTCATGCATTTACTGTATGTTTGTGTATCATGGTGTCTGAGTGTGTATCGTACGCCTGTATGCCTGCCATACGTTGCAGTAACAAGAATCAACTGTCCATTTCTTAAGTTCATAAAGTACCACTGAAAGGTGTGGCTCCTCCCATTGGTCCTCAACTTCCTGTATTATTGCTGTGGTTTCCTCTTTGTGCAATGTGGCATGTCCTCACAGTTACAGTAAGTGATGAACAGTGATTTGAGTTTTTATGTTTGTTTTCGTTGTAAAATTGCTATTTATGTCTTACCTGTAAAGCGTTGGAGAAATCATTCCAATAAAGTATACTAAGTAACTTATCTTCAGCGATTTATCCACATTTCCTTTATTTACAAAATCAGAAGAGATAGGTATGACGTCATTAAATCTTCCTACAGAACACAAATGTCAAGCAACAATATTTTGACAGTTTGGGGCCAAAGTAAAAAAGCGCATCACTACCTTAGAAAGACATATGTTTGAATTTGACATGCAAAAGTAAAACAACACAGAACCAAGAAACAAATGAGTGGATGTAATTAGTTTGGGATCTACCTGAGATTCTTTGCCGGTGTTGAGTCAGATTATGGAGGCATCAGAAACATAAGGCAAATGACTGTGTGGAAACAAGACAGTGTTACCCTATCAGGAATTTAAATTGGATCTCAGTTTTTCCACAGCTTTTTCAGCTGACCTTGATTTGGCATGAATAAATTCATTGTATTCTTTATATCTCTCGGCAATGGGATATTGCAAGACAGGAGATGTTGTGAATTTGGATTACCGTGTTTATCAGTTATGTACAACCCTTCCACCATTTTATTTTGAATGAGCGATATATAAACGGAACTGAGCAAAACTAAAATGTTTATATTTTCTATATATTTGTATATTATATTTTCAGTGCAGATCTAGATCTAGCCTAGTCTAGCTTTTGTTAAATAAAGACAATTTGTTTTAGTCCAACTTTTCTTTCCCCAAAGTGCAGCTTGGATTATCTGGAGCCAAACAATACAGACAATGGAACACCTTGATTACAACCATCATCCTTGTAATGATGGCCTTCAAAATTCAAAATGCACTTCCCTACTATCCCCAGGAGTGAATGAAAGGCCATTTCCTAACTACCAAGATATTGATGATCAGAGATGAGACTGTATTTTCTGGCGCTCATGACTGTCTTTTTGATCCCTGCCTTATGTGACCAGGCTCTGGGGTACAGCAGTCCACCTCAAGATCATCTGCGTCCAGATGTCTGATGCCCAGAACCCCTCAGATCCCTCCTAGAATAAACCTTTGTGTGTCTTCAGAAGGCTCACAGCTAGGAAAATACACAACTTCCTTCTCTTAACTCCTTGTGTTGTGTCCATATGCACCATTTAACTTAAGGAAATTACTGTATGTATTAACTTTAAAGGCATAACCCCACTTGTTATGGAAGAGGGTTGGAAAATGTTTGTAGTCATTATTAATGTACAGCGCCTGTGCTCAGTGATATTTACATGGGCTCAGACTTCTGTATGCTTCCCTTGTCATGAGTGAATGAACCCTGGACTTTGTAACAGATGGTTTGTAGGTCTTCTCTCCATTTTTATTATGCCACCTGTTTTTTGAATGGACACAGGGCAGGAAATCAGAGGTGTTGCAGGTTGTGTGTGCACACTCACAAACCCGGTTTGGATGACAAGAAAAAACAATGGTGTTGTTCTTTAGGTAAGGGTCTAAGGTTCTACCATGTGAATACAATCCTGATGGAGGGTTCTTGGAAAAACAAACATTGACTTGCAAATTTATTCAATAATGTGATAAAACAAAGTGTTTGGTTGTTCAAATAGGTGAGAAGGAATGATGTTGTTTGACTTGCAACACACTTGCAGAAATGTAGTTTGTGAATAAATCCTCTGTAGTAATGAGAAAGTGATACTTGAAACATGAAAACAAGCAATAAAATTATGTCTGTTTGGTGTCTACTTCTACCTTGGTTATGTCGACATGAAGAAAAGTATTATCGACTCGCTTTATTGACTGAATCCCTTTGCTCTTGTAGTCACGGGTCGGAGATGGTCTGTTCCCATAGTGACAATCAAAATAAGAGGCGGTCGACAGTACAGCTCGATTTCCTCCTGTAGCCTCCTTGAGGAGAATTGCAAACTAGAGCCCATGACATTCCCTCCCTGCCCCTCACTAACCCATCCGACCATGGGAGCAGAGTCAGAGTGGACCAGTGCGGTTATATCCTCAACATCATGAAGAAACGAAAGCGAATAGAAATCCACAGACATCCATAGAACATACATAGACTCGTTTTAAGCCATCTCACTGTCAGATCTCCCCTAATTTGGCATGTTTCTGTCAATGTTTTTTCTTTTAAAGTGTCTCTTTCATTTTATTCAAGTAGTGATGAGTCTGTTAGTTAACTGAATAATGACCTTTATCCAAGTAGAGTGGAGTCTCTTACATATGTATCCAATCACTGAACTGTCAACAACAGAAACACCCACTTAAAAATGACGCTCAAACACCTGCCCTTTGGGGGTCTCTAAGCAACAAGTAGTTAGTGGGGAAGGAAAAACGAATTAAATGAAAATTACCTTTGAGACAGTACTGGTTTCAGTGTTATAGAACTGGACTATCCCCTTTAAAACCATTTAGTCAAAATTCCCTTCTTAATCCAGTAAAAGAAAATCCTGCTCTGCAGTGACATCTAGGAGTGAAACACATTGTAAATACACAATTATCTGTTACTTCAAGTACAAAGACATTTGAGATTGTTTGGAATTGCTGATACACGGAGATGGTGTCAAGCATTCAACATTAAGTGGTAGTAGGCTCTCTAAAAGCTTATGAGGTTCCCTGCTTTTTCTTAATTCTCTCTGTATTTATAAATTATTAAATGATATGATTAAATAATTGTTATTACTGTTTATACCACAGATAAATGCAAAAGTTAATATATGATTCGCAGTCAGTACGTTGTCACTATTACCGTATTTGTTGCTAATACACAAGCAATCTGAGAAAGGTAGCTCTAGCATATGTGCATGTAATTAAAGCGAATGTCAAACGAATTACTACGAAGTATTCAACATTTACACCGCTGACTTGCCAACATTTTTAAATTCGCCATGAAGACAGAAGGCAAGTCCTCATGCCTAGGTATGCACTTTTAATCAACTGGAGATGGAAACGAAAATGTTTCCAGTGGAGCTTTCCGGATATAACCGTTGGTATGGACATCTTCTTTTGGGTGGATATTGTCATAGTTCTGAGCTCTGATGTCATTCAGTGCGAGCGGCAGAGCAAACGCCTGTAGGCGAATCATCAGCTGAGTCCACTCAGACGGTGAATTTTCTGTGTCGTAAGTGAAGCATGCAATTTTATAGAGGCATTTTCTAAGTTTTTCAATCACGTATTGTGGTGACAGCAATAATATATTTCCTCGTAAACTTTTTGTGGGGGGAAAAAAATTAAGGTAAGGTGAACACTTCTTCATTCTGTCAGCTGAATCCAGGCGGTTAAGAATGTCCGAGTCTATTCATTTTATGAACACTATTTAGAATAAACAATTACGTTGTTGGGACAAATACAACATATTGAATGTATTTGCAAAAGATCATTACCATGACATAATACGCGGATTAATCAATATAATAGCCAACAACACCCCTTCATTCTCCTCACAATTTCAGCACCATGGACAGCGGCGTAGTACACATATTCAAGGAGGACAAGTGTCCCTCTGGTCACCCGGAGGAGTGCCTACCGAACTTCCCCTGGCAGCCTGGCTTCCCGGACATGTTTAACTTCACAGCCAACGACACCTGGGTGACAGAGGACTCCGAACCCATGTCGCCCATCATACCCATTATTGCAGCGGTGTATTCTGTGGTGTTCGTTGTGGGATTGGTGGGCAACTGCTTCGTCATGTATGTCATAATAAGGTGCGTTTTACTTTTTTGTTTGTCGTATGACCGTTACACAGAAATACCATGCTGATGTTATTGATGAATCACTCAACATACGTTTAAATTAACTACGTCTGCTAAAAATGTCTCAAGTCACTTTTTATTGAGAGTAAATATTACTTTTTTAAGTGAAGGAAATATGTTTTAAAATGTGTTTTCACTGTGTGTATCCAAGTGTTTAAATTAACGGCTTCTATTCAGTGGCACACATAATTCTTATTATTTTATTTATTGTTCTCATTTTTTTGTTGCGGCAAATTGGCAGTTTGCCTAATGAGAGATCACGTTGGTGTTCCAAGTGCCCCTGCGCCCCCAGGTGGAAAAAAGGCTCAGGAAATAAAGACAGAGACATAGAGAGACACATTGTGCTGATGTGGGAGAGTGTGTGTGTGTGTGTATGTGTGTGTGTGTGTGTGTGTGTGTGTGTGTGTGTGTGTGTGTGTGAGTGAGAGAGAGAGAGAGAGAGAGAGAGAGAGAGAGAGAGAGAGAGAGAGAGAGAGAGAGAGAGAGAGAGAGAGAGATAGACAGAGACAGAGACAGAGAGAGAAAGAGAGTTTGTGTGTGTCTGTGATCCTTCAAGAGTATGTTCCCAAGATTAGAGGTGTAGAGATTAATGTAGTGTGACTATATGCATTTGGCATGGTTCACCTAATATATTCTGTAAGCCCTCAAAGAGCATATCTATAATGAGAATGGAAGGACCTGCATTGAGGGTAAAGTTGAAGGTCAGACAAGATAAGAAAATAGTCACATGACCGCACCCACTGTTGTTGGAAAGCTTCCCTCTTATGTTTAAACTAACAGATCCTCCATCCCCTATTTCTGTGAGTGTGGTAGGATTAGCTTGGAATTATCCTATTCCTTGTATTATGTAGCCAGGGCCGGCCCAAGGTATAAGCAAACTAAGCGGCTGCTTAGGGCCCCCGTGGCTACCAGAGGGCCCCCAAGAGCACATGAAATTACAGTTGAATGTAATTACATTTAATTTTTATAAAAAGCGACTCAGAGGGGCCCCAAAATCAATTCTGCTTAAGGCCCCATACAGGCTTGGGCCGGCCCTGTACGTAGCCTTTGTGCATATTTGTGTGTGTGGTACAAGTGAAGGTCAGTCAAAGAGAAAACACTGATTCACAAGAAGACATTTTAAGACCTTACGTTATAATAGGAAGCTCACATGATGATCATGTCATTCTTCGACTGTCTTTCCAACCTCTCCTTTCCAGATACACTAAAATGAAAACCGCCACTAACATCTACATCTTCAACTTAGCCGTAGCCGACGCTCTGGTCACCACCACCATGCCCTTCCAGAGTACAGACTACCTTCTGAACTCGTGGCCGTTTGGTAAGGTGGTGTGTAAGGTCTTCATCTCCATAGACTACTACAACATGTTCACCAGCATCCTCACTCTCACCATGATGAGTGTGGACCGCTACGTGGCAGTGTGCCACCCAGTCAAGGCTCTGGACTTCCGCACCCCATTCAAGGCCAAGGTCATCAACGTGTTCATCTGGGTCCTTTCCTCTGCTGCGGGCATCCCTGCTATGGTCCTTGGCAGCACTCATACCAACAATGGTACTTACCCCACATCTGTGATGCATCCTCACATCACTCCAAGGCAGCCAAATACTACACCAATATCGTATCGTATTTTTATTGGTAATTTATTATTGAATTGCTGTCAATAGAAACAATAAAGAAGAGAGTTGTGTAATGTGCATTATATTGCTGAGATCTTCAAAGTGCCACAGAGAGATTTATCAATTAGTCAATCCTTGTATCTGAGATTCCTAGAAAAGGATTTGATCGATGCCTGCTAAGCTTATTAAGGTGTGCTTGGATAGGGTAGGTCAGCTTCTACTGTTGTTTGACTAAGCATGGTGACATTTCCTCCATCAATATAACCCCCTGTCCCTACATGTTTGCCTACTTCCCCAGGTACTACAGAGTGTGCCTTGCAATTCCCAGACCCTTACATGTACTGGGACACCCTCATGAAGATCTGTGTCTTCATCTTTGCTTTCGTGGCCCCCCTCATCATCATCATTGTCTGCTACACGCTTATGGTCCTGAGATTGAAAAGCGTGAGGCTGTTCTCCGGATCCCGGGAGAAGGACCGCAACCTGCGTCGGATCACACGCCTGGTGCTGGTGGTGGTGGCAGTGTTCGTGGTGTGCTGGACGCCAATCCACATCTTCATCCTGGTCAAGGCGCTGTCGCCCGGCGTTCCTGAGACCACCGCGGTCATGGCGGCTTACTTCTTCTGCGTGGCGCTGGGTTACACCAACAGCAGCCTCAATCCCATCCTGTACGCTTTCCTCGATGAAAACTTTAAGAGGTGCTTCAGGGACTTCTGCTGCCGGGGACATGGGGGGAGGCAGGGGGTGAGCAGGGTGAGGAGTACCCTGCGGGATCACTCCTGCCCTGTAGAGGGTACCGGGGGGGAGGGAGAGCGGGGCAGACCGGTATGACTAGCAGTAGAGTTGTCCTCCTTCCGTTACCAGTGCAGGGATGACTCTAATGATTTGGGCTTGACTCAGATCACCTCTGCCATCTGAAAGTGAGGCCGGTCAATGAAAGAAAATTCACAGTATACAGTGCCATACCTGCCACTGTACAGTCCATTATAGTTGTAGTATATACAAATGTGTGACAAAGTGACAAACGTATTTTAATTGATTATAAGTTGATTTAATGTTTCTAACTATAATCCTAAACATAAATATAGCTACAAGCAGCAATTATTGGGCCAAGCATAAAATATGTTAAATAAGCCTGGCAGGCAAGCATCAAGACAAACTGGGGACATGAGCCCAACAAAGAAATCGAATTGCACGTCAAAAATGTTTTTTCCAAAGATGGTTTTTGTCATTTAAGGTAGTTCTTATCACACTGATTATTGACGAAAATCGGTTCAAGAGTCATGGCCGATTTTGCAAAAGTAGGTTTTTCAGATTCTAAATGGCCGATGCCCAAAATGACAGACATCGGGAAATGTGATATATTTTGAGTTGGTATGCCACATAGAATCAGAAGAGACCAATCTTGTAATTTTTGGTCAAGCTTCAGAAGTTAGACTGAAGCTTCAGAAAAAACTGCCAAACTGCCAAACTGCCAAACTGTGCAGGTACCCTCAAGTCATGCTTGCTTGTGATGTACGATGTTTCGTCGTCCACTATGGCTTGCTCTTCGTCAAAATCGTTGGCGCGTTATTCGAGAAACGGTTTGGCTAATCAATCAGAATTCCACAACTCCAGAGCTAGACTGTTCAAGTGGTAGACATAAAACTTGGTGACAAGGATCTGAGGAGACTGTCCACAATTTGACAGCCAAACTTACATTTTTACCACACGTTTCTATGGGTCGCCATAGAATGTCATGGCAGAATTATTATAAAAAACAACGCTTCGCTGCTTGGCCCCTGAATGCATTCAATAATGAAGTGGGTGTATTGTGCGTCAATCATCTTATGTTGCCTGACACTGGTAAAAAGAAAGGAAATACAATCCATAGAGAGTAAAACCAAAAATAATTTGAATTCAAAGTATCAAGATTGTATTTTGATTTCATAAACAGTCAAAAACATGTATACAAACCGGAAACATTTGTAGGAAGCTCATGATTTGCAGGTATCTGCTTATGTGGTATGTGTGTTTTTCAGCAATGTTTCCCTGAGTGTGTTTGTTTACTGTATGCTTCTGTATGTGTATTCGAGCGAGCACTGTGTTTTCTGTTCAGTCTGTGGAGCAAGTCTTCTCAAGTTGCGCTCAGGGAACATTCTTTAGATTATTGCACTAGCTGTAAATATATCTAGACATTTCAGTGCAGTTTGTATGTATGACTATATTGTAGATATAATGCTTTCACATTTCAGTACTGTAGCTTCAAATGCTGTTCTTTTGATACATAAGTGTATTTGCACATCACAGATGTTGATTCAGTTTACTGTTACAGCTACGATGTGAATCTAGTTGATAGCATGTTAGCACACTTCTCAGTGTTTCAAAACAATTGTCTTGATCAGGATATTGTGCAAATTGGGCAGAGGGCTATTGTAAGTCAAGTTGTGAAATGTAACTTCTTATTTCTAGTATTATTAATATTCTTAAATATGGTATTATATAGATGTGAAGGTTAAGTTTGCCTGCCTCTATTACAAAAAATATGGACTGTAATCCATTGACAATTTGCCATTTGTGTAAAATATGTTTAAATGACAAGTAGTTAGTGATCTTAATGTTATTATGTGTACATTTATTGGTTCAGTACAGAACAAATGTATTTCTGAATGTATTCTGTACAAATACAAATGTCTTATGAAATCTTATAAATGTAACATTAATTGTATTGTATATTTTTAAACAAACATTTTTATCAGAAGTGTATCTACTGTTTCACAAGTTTGTCCATAGGGTTCTATAATATGTCTAATATATAAATTCACCAGGGGTATTTTTGAACCAGATGCTGACTTTGTAATTTGATGTTATTGTCAGTTTGTGATGTGCATCATGAAGTATACTGCTGTTATAATTGGAAATACAACTCAAATCTACAGGCAACAGAAGACAGGCAAAAATAAAAGCGCAGAACATGTTTTTGTGCCTTGTCATTATCACTTTGTTAAACTAATGAGAATTTCTGTACATTATTTGATAATAATTTAAAAGGCTTTCAGATTAAACTATACCTGTGTAAGTGATTATTCTAATTTATTATTATGTCAATGAATAGTTACATACACAATAAAAAAAAAATACATTATTATTTTTTTAAATTTACATTAAGGTTTACCCTAATTGGACCCTCACTCTCTTACAGACCCACACAAATTACACTCTAGCTACAGACACTGCATCCTCATCCTCTCCACTAAAAACACAAATAATTCGTTTTTTATCCATCCCCTCACTCTAGCCAGCAGCAGTCTAGCAAATCTTTTTTATATCCTGCAACATCTGTTGGATTCACACATTCTTTTGTATTGAGAATTAGTGTTACCATGGTGAAACTCACTGATGAGAGGCACTGGAGAATAGCCAGTGATGGCAGTGAAAACATGTTTGTCACTGTGGCCTTGGTAAGAAAGTCTGATTCAGATTCTTTCACAGCTACATTTCAATAACTACATTGACGGTGTGTGGTTAAGGAATTGTCCATATTGATTCTTTTCAATACACTATTTGTTTACTGAAAACTAAATCAAATACCATGTGCATAGCCTCTTGAGCATCAGGGATGTCACTGACACAGCATACACTAAATTCAATAATTAAGGCAGCAAATTATTCTAAACTCTAATCATGGGAGTATAGACACAAAAGAGACAAAACACGTGTAAAATTATACAGAAACATTCAGCAAGAATGTTCCACCTATGAATTTGGTGCTCTCCATTTATTTCGAGTGCTGTCAGACCTCAAAGATCATTGGTGAATTTGTGACCAATAGGATGGTGTTTTGGTTAACGGTTTCCGGGTGTTGTCGGGAGCAGAGGACTGGCTTTGGCTGGCTTTTGGATGATTTGTAAAAAGGAATTAAAAGGTTACTGGATTGTATAAATTATCAAAATGAACAGAATATTTGGACGTGGAACGCCAAAAGCCCCTCCTCCAAATCTATCCGATTGCATCGGAAACGTAAGTGTTGTTCATCTACAGCTATTGTCTGAACGTTATCTAGCTTTCTAGATAGCTGTAGCTAGCCGCTTGTTCTGGGTAACTCGAACTTGTCTGCTCTAAATCTTATAAAATCAGACATGGTCAGCTTTTGAGCTTGTTTAACAAACAATGATTTTACTACGTTTTCCTCCCAGTTGATTTGAAGGTCAATACAATCGAACTCTTAAATGTCAAGGGAGGCAAAAGTATGTCTCGTTTAGGAAAGTGGGGAGGCATACCTAAACACTGATTTAGCTAACCTATGATTTATCACCCATGTTCCAAAATCGGGCCATAGGTGGATGCGAGGGCGGAGTCCGTTGACAAGAAAATCTCCCGACTAGATGCTGAGCTCATGAAGTACAAAGACCAAATGAAGAAGATGAGAGAAGGCCCCTCAAAGGTTAATGTTATTAAATGTTCGAGATATTTGTGTAAACCACTGATGCAAAACTACCTTAGCCTATTTGAACATATCATTCATGTGATTCATGTTCTTCCTCCAGAATATGGTGAAACAAAAAGCAATGAGGGTTCTGAAGCAAAAAAGAACGTGAGTTATATGGTTTGGGGACACACAATAGGTGCACTCATAGTTATCCTTACATATTTTTGTAACATGACAATGTAAACTACAACATACTAAACTGATTTTGTATCCTTTCTTCCCATACATTTTAGGTATGAAGGCCAGAGAGATCAATTAACCCAACAATCCTTCAACATGGAGCAGGCCAACTATACTATCCAGTCACTGAAGGATACAAAAACAACTGTAAGAACAACCACTCATAGCATCTGTTACACAAAAAGCTACATTCTAAATGCATATTTTTGTCCATGAAATAAACGAGCTGCAGTGTATTTGTTACACAATTAACACAATCGCCTCTGTTTGTATTTTGTCCTTAGGTAGAGGCTATGAAAATCGGTGCCAAAGAGATGAAGAAGGCCTACAAAAATGTGAAGATTGATCAGATTGAAGTATGACATTTTAATTAATTCCATGACTTCCCAATATTCATTACCCGATAGTGACATGGTTAAACATTACTGGCATCGGTGGCAAAAAAAGATCCATGCTACTAAAGTAAGGCCATGACTGTGTGTATCCAGGACCTTCAGGATCAGCTGGAAGACATGATGGAGGATGCTAGCGAAGTCCAGGAAGCCCTTAGTCGCAGCTATGGCACCCCAGAGATAGATGAAGATGACCTGGAAGCAGGTATAACAGCAGTGAACCAGTAGCATACAGTGCACTTGTGTGTCAGGTTTTGGAGTCTTTGGAGAGTCAATTTGGAGACGTTGTTGGACTAAGATGATGCTGTTATTTTTGCACTGCGCCTGGATCACCGAAATACTGTTAGAACTATGCAGTTCTGATCCCTGTTTTTTTTTCTTCTACTGTACTATCTTATGTTGTATTTGTATGTTGCTTTGGAAACAGGCGTCTACTAAATGAATAAAATGTAATGTAAATGTTCTCAGAGCTGGATGCACTTGGGGATGAGTTGCTCCTGGATGATGACAACTCCTATCTAGACGAAGCTTCGTCTGCACCTGCCATCCCAGAGGGAATGCCCAGCGACAGCAAAACAAACAAGGTACCAAAAGGACTTAAGACAGTCTACAAAAACAAATAACTGCTCAGAACTAACTTCCAATGTATATTTTCCAATATTACAGTTTGCCATTATTTGCCTTCTCACTTTCTCTCTTTTTTTTTTTTAGGATGGTGTTCTTGTGGATGAATTTGGTCTGCCACAAATCCCGGCCACATAGGGGAAACAAATCAAATAAACCGCTTACTTCAAAACACTTTTGTATGTAGGATAACATTTATACATTCAAAGTGAGTTGACCCGAGAACACTACCAGGTACTAACACTTCATTGGTGTTGATACTACCATACTAGCATGTGGCCTTGTAATATAACATTTACCTCCTTATTTATCTTAAGCCCCCTAATACCCCCCCCCCCCCCCCCCCACCTTGCCACACTCATACAGTGTCATGCCAACCCTTTGGTAGTTCTATCCACTGTATCATGAAAACTGTCAAAATAAGACATTAACATTTTGCTACCAAGTCCCCATGAAATTGGAATTGATTTCCTCCTCGTTTGTTGAATATGTAAGGTGGTCGTTTGAAACGAGCAAAATAAATTGTACATTTTAAGCAATCTTTGTCTTATTTATTAGAGTTTTAAACTGTAGATTTGGGGACGTTTAAATTTTTTATTTAAAATGTCCCATCTTTTCTTTTTTCTTTTTTTCCTCTTGCTTGTTGACTTCTTCTTGGTAGATGGTTTAGATGTCTTGATTTTTGGTGTCTTATTATTCTTTCCTGGTGACTGTGACTGAGGGTTGAACTCTACTTTCTGACCTTGGCACTTTTCCTGTCAGCCAACAGAACAGGAGTAAACTCCGGTGTATGAATAGAATACAAAATAGAAATACATTGTCAGGGGGGTCTAGTTTTTATATGTAATTTGGGATAAAAGCATCTGCTAAATGAATAGCATTTAAAATGTTGAATTACACCTACCATGCTGTTAAGCTAGTGATACCAACCTGAAAGCATTTGCGACATCTCTCTGGTGACTTCATAGTCCCGACAAAGTCTCCCTTCAGACACACGGCACAGTAACGTGTGCCACACCACCTACACATATAGGTCTGAAAGCACAGGAAATTATACCAGACAATTTTTTTTTGATTTAATGAAAACCATTACTGTTCAGTACTGTTTTCCTTACCGTGTCCACAGTCTGGCATCCCCATCGGCACATTTTTTCACAAGCCTTAAAAGAAAGGAGCTAAAATACTACCATTAAACAAAAAATACATTATTCAATTTAGAGGATGTTAATATTCGACAGCTATCATGACAACAAGCTGCCCTCTGCTAATGCTGTTCTGTTGGTTTACTTTATGACGGTGTGTATACTGTTTATTGTCAAGGTGACACCTCTGAGTAGTTGCTGCTGGCAACATCTCTGTTACTCTTTATTTTAGTGAACTGAGGTGTAATTAAATGTATTAAAGGGTTGTATAGGTTACCCATTGCATCTACTAATCTGTATCCATTACAGGGGCATATAAATAAATGTTAATTCATTGTGTTAGTTATATAAGCATTGTTTGAAGTTTGATACAAAGTAATTGAGATTTAGAAAAGAAGAAACACAATCCCTTATACTGAGTGCCAGTGATTGAAATGTGAGGCATGTTGCCCTATGTGGTGTTGACGTAATCAATGTAAACATGACAGTTTCCTGCATGTCCCGGAAGTTTCATACTTTAACAAGTGTGTGTACTGAAATAGCAGATATCTGGTGTAAAAAAGGCTTGTTCTCTAAAGAAATGGATGGAAATACCATTACAGTGACTGTTGCTTATGGTAAATAATATGACATTGGAATAACACCTATCAGTTAATAGTGTTTAACAGTTTAGGCTCAGTCAGACTAGTTTTACAAGACCGGAGAGCCGCTAGCATTTACAGTTAGCTAGGTTAGCTAGCTAACAAAATGCGGCCTTACGTCGCTAGAGCTATTTACAATAGTCACATATGGTACATTTTCAGTCAAAACTATCATTTATATACTATATAGCAAGCTGTGTTTGTTAATTGCCTTATTATGTCAATATTATGAGATGCAAGAGAGGCCGTTGACATTGCATCCTCGTCTTTACCAGGGTCTACCAAGCACAGCATAACGTTGACAGGAGAGGATGGCAATGAACCGCTCTTGAAAGACCTATCAGATGCCCTAACGGAAGTAACCGGAGTCCCAGCACCCGCACAGAAGCTAATCTTTAAAGGTAGTCTCTAAGTAGAAAATACAATTCCTTGTCTAGATTATGTTCATGTTCTACCAGATCTGTAACCTATCTATCTCAGTCATCTGTATATGGAAAGACACCATAGAAGCTGGGAGTGACACTATTGAGTTTCATACAGTATGTTTGAGAATGTCAGATAAAACTGCACCCATATTTGTCATGTGTTCACATTAATCATGGTCTTTCTATGGCATCACAGGGAAGTCACTAAAAGAAATGGAAGAAAACCTATCCAGCTTTGGTATAAAGCAAGGCTGTAAACTTATGATGATTGGAAAGAGGGTATGTTTTATTCATATTACTGTATAACCCAAATTGATATATTATCATTAAGTGCAAGTATCAAATGCTTTTTATTAGAGATGTGATCATATCAACAGAATAGTCCTGAAGAGGAGGCCGAACTGAAGAAACTAAAGGACATTGAGAAGTCTGTTGACCTGACAGCAAAGAAGCTAGAGAAAGTGGACGAGGAGCTGACAGGATTGAAGAATGTAATGAATATTGTTGATAAAGTTTTGATTTATTTGAATGTAATTTTTTTGTGCATCTAATAATTATGGTAATAGAGAATAATGATCTGTTCTTTTAATAGGGCTTCTTGGCAAAGGATCTTCAGGCAGAAGCACTAGGGAAATTGGACCACAGGGTGAAAATAGCATCTGAACAGTTTATGAAAATCCTGGAGAAGATAGACTCCATGGTAATGTAGTCTCCCTACCTATGCTTTTTTTTTGCTTGAAATTAACTTTAGGTGCTGGTGAATGTTTAGCCTTGTATATGCTGAAAATGTAACAGGATTTCTCCTTCTAACAGAGTGTGCCAGACAATTTCAATGACTGCAGATTGAAGAAAAAAGGACTTGTGAAAACAGTACAAGTAAGTATTTAACCACTGCATAGGCAAACTGAAAGTGTGGATCTTGTATAGAATAATTGAAAATGTGTGATTGATATTCAGTCTGTTGATCTTAATGATCAAATAAGCCTTTTCATTCTTTACTGTATACAGGGATTCCTTGCACAGTGTGACAAGATCGAGGCTGGGATATCAGATCACCTGGCGAAGATTCAGTCTAAAAACCTTGCCTTGGCAGAGTAGAGAAATTAGTACCATTTATACCATCCCTTCTCATTCCCAAGTTCTATACATTGCTCTGTGAGCAACAACAAATTGTACTATAAGCTTCAGTTTTGGAGCTGGCTATGGTGTATTTATTATTGACATACCAACGTGTGTTAGAGTGCCCTGTAAATGAATTTCCAGTGGACAGTTTTGAAAAGACTACCCTGACTACGTTGATACAACAGCTGAAAACCCTCCCCTGGGTATCATTCTCAGGGACATCGACTTGGTGATTTGTAAGATGTTTTAATGAGGAACTCTCTGTCCAAGGGTGTGCTTTGTGACAGTGATGATTGTGATGTAAAACAACACTATCATGTATTGAAGTAATATTCACTGATTTACCACAATATATTTTTCAAAGAAAACATTCTAATGTATTCTTTGCTGTTCCAATCTATTATAGCTAGAAATTAACGTCTATTCAATGAGCTCAGGAGGATCTAGAGCACCGGATGTATGACTTATATGACAAAAAAATCATAGTATGCATCTCCTTAGGTCAGTGACAAAGCAGCATATTGTATTTTTGCCATTGACCATGAAATCGACGCTGAACTACAGGGCATTCTAATAAACACTGAGCCTCTGATGATTGTAGGAATCATTTTTTATATGGTGTGTGAGTGCCCATAAAACATTTAAAAAAATATATAATAAAATCCATATTGGGTGGTTATATCACCTCATTACCCATCATGACCTTTTAAACCTGTGAAATAATGAACCTGATGTTACATGGATAATTGACTGTGGTTTTATTTCAAAAGCTTACAAACTACAAAAATCCATCAAAACCAGATCATTGACCATGATTTGATTGTGTCCTTAAAGTGCACATTTTCTACTGTTTGACCAATAGGAAGGGTGATTGACCATGTATAGTGGATGTCTACAAAATGACCTTGCATAGTAAGGAAAATTACTAATGATCCAAACCAGGTGGAAACCCTAAGTAACACACGACCGCACGACACAAAAATTGGTTATTTTCAGGTTAGTAGTTATCCTTCTATGCTTAATCATCCTTGTCCTTTGCCCCATGTTTGAGAATGCGGGTAAAGGCCACATAATTGAAGTTACCCTTCTTGTCAATAGGGGCCTCTCTAAAGAGCTCATCCACCTCCTCATCTGTGAACCTGTCTCCCATGGTGGTCAGCAGATCTCGGAAGTAATCCTCCTGAATGGCGCCTGGAGGACAGAGAATCCTCTTTCAAGTGATGCTTCAAACCACAAGACTTAAGTCCATTGTCCTGGATGTATTTACATTACGTCATTTAGCAGACGCTCTTATCCAGAGCGACTTACAATATGTACAGGGACATTCTCCCCGAGGCAAGTAGGGTGAAGTGCCTTGCCCAAGGACACAACGTCATGTGCACCGGCCGGGAATCGAAATGGCAACTTTCAGATTACTAGCCCGATGCTCTACCTGCTCAGCCACCTGACTCCCTTTTATAGACTTTGAGAAAATCGTATTTTCCCAATCCTATCATTTCTTACCTGTTCCGTCTTCATCAAAGCAGGCGAAAGCGTTCCGGATCACATCCTCAGGGTCGGTGCCGTTGAGTTTCTCTCCGAAATGGTGAGAAACATGGTGAAGTTGATGGGCCCGGGTGCTTCGTTCATCATTGCCTCAAGGTATTCCTCAGTGGGGTTCTTTCCTAAGGATTTCAGAAAAACTCAACAAGTTTGCAACTAAACATGTTTAATAAATGGCACAGAACATGTGCCAGTTCTGTGCAAATACTGAAACTTCTCTGGTGAGGTTAGAATTGGGACAAAGGTTTTGGGGGGCTCCTGGATGGTAGCTGGGTAACACCTTTTAAATCCCTCCCCTCAAACCATAGACATTATACATTTACTGTCATACAGTACCGAGTGAAGCCAGCATGTCATGTAGATCTTCTTTATCAATGAAACCATCCCGATTCTGGTCGATCATGTTGAATGCTTCCTTAAATTCCTGGATCTGGGACTGGTCAAACATGGCAAAAACATTGGAGGTGGCGCGGTGGGGCCGCTTCTTGGTGGTCTTTCCCTTGGCCCTCTTACTAGCCATGTTGTTGGGAGTGTGATTTCTTTTTATAAATGTAAAAAATGTTTTAGGCCTATGTACGTAAAAGGTAACGCAGTGTCAGTGTATATGTATAAAGTACTGTGTGAACTATAAAATTGCACGTCACTTCAAGGGTTTGGCAAACTTTGAAACTTTTTCTTCAAGTAAGATCAACTGAATTAAATCATCAATATTACCCGCTGAATGGCTAGCTAGCGAGCGAGGACTGTTTGTGTTCAATAATTCACATCAGCTTGTTAGAAAAACTTCCCATAATAGTGCACGGAAACAATAGGCCTACTCAACAATTATCCTATGAACGTGTCATTTTCACGAATATAGGACGTAGCAACTCTACATGCGAACTCTGTACCTGGAGAGAAATGTACCAATGTAGCCTGCCAATTCGTCTGCTGGCGGTGGTGTTGACGATGGTAGTCAGATGCTAAATTACCTACAAGAACAGCGTCCAATCACAGCACGAGCTGGACAAGAGGAAAACTACTGGAATATTCCATCATTCACCATTTGACCTCCCCGTTGATTAAATCTTAAACATTTTGTTCTTGAAATGTAGATGAATTATTGTGTCTTCATGTGACACATACATTGATTAATTTATGTTTATGATTTATGATTTAGGTTCTACTATTTTAGTACTTAGCCAGACATTTATATTTTTAGTAATTACATAATTTCGCCACTGGATGTCAGTAAACGCTAAGCAAATACTGCAAACGCAAAGGCGTGAAAGGGTAGTTGGTCGGTTGGTGTCAGAGCCTGTGGTTGGTGTACCAGGACTGAAGACAATCTGTTCCAACTTCCTGACTTGCTCGATTTTTTATCCTTTTTGCAGAACATAAAATCAAAAGGAACATCTTATTATGTTTCCCTGATGGTATTTTAAGCTTGCTTCAACACATTCATTGTTAGGCTACGTCAGTAATCTAGCCTAAATAAAAATAAAATTAAAATAAATACATAAAGTTACGTAGGATATTATATGTGGGGTTCTAGTTATAGTCATTGATGATACTGGTGGTGGTGTTCGCTCTGGCAAGAGCCATGGCTTCCTTCATGTGCTATATTTAAAGTCTGCCCAGCCTTAAAAGGTCGTGACGGTGTCTTCAACATTCTGCCGAGTGGCAGCAGTATTTTTGTTCAGTGGACTGCTGCACTGTCCACCGCCCCGACCCTCGCTTCCCTGCCTGGATTTGGACTTGCTTTTGCTACTTTTGGTACTGCACCCCCTTACCTTTATTTTCGTCGATCAAGACATTATAGGATTTGGTGAGTGCATATTTAAATGTTTAACTTTGTTGTTCCAGATGGTTAATGTAATTAAAAACAGTGCCACTGTAACAATTACTGGTCCACTACTAATCAAGAAACAGGCCTACATTTTGCCACTCAAATGTTGTCATGCTCATTACCATTTCCATACCTTACCAAAACCAACCCATCCCATCTATTGCCATCATTAATCCTTTAAGTTTGATAAATGGGTTATTGGCTATATTTACTTGCATGTCTAAACAAAAACAGTACACTATTGTTTAATTATCTAAAGACAACCGTACATTGCCTGTATGTGTACAGCTTGCACTGCCTTTTATCCAGTCGTTTCTAACATTTATTCATACAAAAAGTGGGTGGACAAGTAACAAAATCTTTAGTTATGTTGGCCTATTACTAGGCTAGCCTACATGTTAGCAAAGCCTTGCCAATACTTCACAAAAATGTGTAACTATTAATATAACATTAATAGGCCTACATGTCTAGCCTATGTTATAAAAACGTAAATCCTGGCATTGATGTATTGTGTGTAGCCTATGCAAAGTCTACAATCCGAACAGAAATATTGAAGAATGTGTCATTCATCCAGTTAGTGAGAAGTTTCATTTCAAGTGATACACCTTGTGAAATGCAATACCCTTTGAAAAAAACATACTTTCTACAGTTGCAACTACTTTTTCAAATAATTTATTTTTGAGACTAGGCTATATTATGAGTTCAAATATCATTATACCTCTTAACATGCTTCTAATACTAAAGCTAACTCTCTGTCTACACACAGTAGGCACAGTAGACTACCTATTAAAGTCTTAACAAGAATAAAACAACTAAATACAAATAATACCAGAATCTATCCTCCTTAGATCTGCAATAATATTTAACCTAAACTTGCAAACGTGACCGTTAACATAACCTCTCATCTAATTCCGGTAATAATGGTGAGGTTGATTTACAGCGTTCGTTTGCGGTGTGTTTTGAAAGTGCGTTAAGAACACAACAGCGCGGTCTAAGCTGCGGTCGGGGACTCGATCGTCTCAGGATGTCAGGAACATCACGTCACCAGAAACACCTGCAGCACAAGCGCACCTACGAGAGCAGCCATCATCTCAGCAGCTCCACGCTTGAGTCCTCCTCCTTTAGCCAGCAGTCTTACTCAGCTCACAGGAGCAGCCATGGGTAAGAGAGGGCCTGAGGGAGAGAGAGGATGGAGTGATGGAGCAAACCATGGCGAAGGAAGAGTATGTGTGGCCCCATGTGTTCTATCGTGGAAGGGACGATATGGACACCATGGCAACCATCTCTGAACCGCCGCATCACCTTTGCTGCGATCCTCCATCCACAAGTGTGAATAACTACATAACAGTGTTTCATGAATGCAATGGAGTGCATAGTTTAGGTCTAATACAACTAAAAAGGATGACTAGACTCGTTCTGGTACAGTGGGTGGTGAGAGTGATTCAAAGCTGATGTATGGGTTAAGAGCAGAACTTTCATATGTAGCTCAGGATGAACTTGGACTTATTGGTGGTAGACATATCATAAAGGATAGGATTTTCCACAATGAAAACAGAGCATTGTTTTATACAATTGAAGAGATGCAGACAGATGGAGTAGAAGGATAGTATATGGGGTAAGTGCAGGTAGTTGTAGGTAGTTGTTCAGCTTTGTCTATAGGCTTAGATGTTATGACAGGATTTAAACTTTTGTCTATCCAAATCCATGGCTTGCCTTATTGCAATGTCCCAAACATGAATTTGAGCTAACGTGGATAGCCGCCAGATATATTCATAGAGAGCCAGGCTATTTCAAGTTGCTGGGACAGAGAGCTTCAGTGTTACTGTACTGACACTGTAAAGAGTTGGTAACAAAGTTTAACTGGTCTTTGTAGGGATGAATTACAGTATTGTATTCCAGTTTGTAGTTATTCACTATATCCTTGAGAGTTATTTGGTTTTCATTTTGTTTTTAATAGTAGTAGGAGACTTAAACAGTTCCAACAGCCGCTTATCATTTCCTGAGTGTGGAATAGCCACAGCAATACACATTACTGTCTGTGTAAAACTATTACACGTCTTCTGTTGGACTGTGATTCCTTCTATCAGCCATGATCGCTGCTTCGTGTTGATCCCGTTCTTCTGGCTCACATGTCACAGAGACCTGCTATGCTACTGGTTCTCACAGGGCAGAGACACGGATCGAGGATCCACCCACCTTAGTGGATAGGATGTACAAAAGCTGGGAATCCATACTTCCATACTGCTGTTGAGCAGGCCCACGGGTAGCTATATTTAAACCAAACCTACAATAGGATGCCAGAGCTGTTTGGCTCGGTACTAATGTGTGTCAGGGTCATTCTGATTCCAGGTTTAAGAGGCCAGGTGTGAGACACAAAAGTGGCCTGTTAGTTATGGCTGGCTGTAGTATAGGTTCGCTGTAAAGCCCCTTACAAAGTGCTGTGCCTTGGTCTTCGGTGAGATATAAAGTTGTTTTATTTCATTTGTGTTTAGTGTATACTTTATTAGACTGGACTAATATCAAGGTATTACCACTGGGAGTCAAACCAACCTACTAAATGTCAAAAGGACTAATTATAACCACCCCAAAAATATGTGTTCAACACCAGAGTGTTTGTGGTTCAATGGTACCCAACAACAAATGCA
This sequence comes from Hypomesus transpacificus, assembly GCF_021917145.1. Lineage (NCBI taxonomy): Eukaryota > Metazoa > Chordata > Actinopteri > Osmeriformes > Osmeridae > Hypomesus > Hypomesus transpacificus. Next base: position 11,260,392 of record NC_061069.1, read on the forward strand.
GTAAAGATGTGATTCTTTGACTGACTGTTTCTCCTGTGGGCCAGACTGAGGAGCTCTGTGCAGACAGAGAAGGGGCAGGAGGTGATTCAACTGAGCCCACTACCCACTAGAGCCAAACGCACCTACCTGGCCATGGACGCAGACAGAGAGCTCATCGGATATGTGGTGCCTCTCTTCAGAGGCAGGTGAGTAGGGCTCGGCCGTGATGATGACGTTGTGGATAGTTGGGATGGTCGTTGTGGTGGTGAGAGTTCTAATACTGGGCTACAACATACTGATGAGGAGGAACATGGTGATGGTGCTGAGGTCATGATAGTCATATATTTGTTTTTGTAGTAATTAGCAGGAATTGCAATAAAGACAATCATTCTGTACGTTGGGGAATTGTATAAAAGTGTATATGTGCGTATAGTGTACTAAATAGTGTATTGTTGTCTCGCCTCAGTCATGAATTTGTCCGGGGCTTGGCGGAGTCCCAGGAAGAAGTGAAGGAGGAGGGGGTGAACTATGTGGCCATGAGGTCCCTCTTTACCAGGGAGACCAGTGCAGCCATGGGCGTGAAGGTGGAAAAGAAGACAAGAAAGACGCATGTCAGAGAGTCTGCAGACCTTCTCACTTTTGGCAAAAAGGTTAGCCTGGACCAGGATTCTAGACAGTTAAGACAGGACACACCGAGAGATACTGTCAAATAGGATGAAGTTACAGTTGTAAAACAACTAACTATCCACTTCCCCATGATCCTATAGATGCAAGAAAAAGCCGAGTTCCGTAAAAAGATGAATTCGGACAACCTGACCCACCCTCCAGAGTTCGTTGTGAAGCCCCGTGGTCAGACCGTGTGGGAGGGGAAAACCGTGAAGCTTCACTGCACTGTGGCTGGCTGGCCTAAACCACGCATCGCCTGGTACGACTTGGAGCCCCTTGAACAGGGATTTCCGTAAAGGAATATTGATGCTGTTGAATATCTATTCGGAAAGAGGTTTCTTGAGACAGGTCCAACCTGTTTTTTTTTTTATTTTGTGATGGAAAATGTGGTTTTGACACAAAGTCTTTTCTTGTTTCTTTCTTTTCACGTGCTTTTCACATTCAGGTACAAAAACAATGTGGTCATCGATGCAAAGGCTCATCCTGACAAGTACACTACAGAGAGCAATTACAACATGCACTCTCTGGAGATCAAGAAGTAGGTTAAACCAGGCCTGAGGGCCTTGCTCTGACACCAGGGAGCTGGAAGTGGAATCGAAGTAATACCAAGTGTAATACGTCTTTAAAAACCTGGGAAAGACAACTGACCGGGCTACCTGTTGTGGTCCTTTTCAGCTGCGAGTTCCTCGACACTGCTAACTACCGTGTGTCTGCTCTCAATGTGAAGGGAGAGCAGTCTTTCGTCGCCACTATGGTTGTGAAAAGTAGGTCAAACTCTCGTTTCTGACATTAACCGTCGTTTTCTTTGTGTCTGTCAGCATAACTATGATAGGTAATGTTAGTTGAACATAACACAAGTTACACAACTACGTTAGTTGAAACACTATACTACATTAAGGGAATTCTCATTATAGTCCCATTGCCCATATTCTGTGGTCCTTTAAACTTTAAACAAACAAACAAGCTGTCTGAGCCTGAGGACTATTTGAGGACCTTAAAGGTATTCAGGGATCAAATGGCATGACTGAGACCTGCTACAGAGTAGAGGAGTTTACTGCTTCAAACTCCAGTGTGAGCGTAAGAGTTACACTGTAGGTTGTATGACCCATGGTTTCTACAGGAGTGTGTGACATTGTTTATCCTTTCAAGGGTTCCAAGAAGGCGAGGAAGCAGGACCTCTTGATGCTAAACCACGTGAGTTAAGTCGGCAACTCTAGAACAAAAACAATGGCTCCTTTCCTCCCCCAAAATCGAATTATATATAGATTAAATCATTTTCACAATCCCGAGGGGCAGCTTAAAGAATGTCTTCACCGTGTCTTTTCCCCGACTCTTTCACCCAGATGGTTTCTGCCCTGAGCATGGCGTCACCTTTGAGACCGCCATCATCGATTCCTTTGAAGTGGCTTTTGGCAGCGAAGGCCAAACCATGAGCATCGGCTGCACCGTTATCGTTTACCCCAACGTCAAGAAATACCAGCCCGAAGTTGTGTGGTACCGAGATGGTAGGTACCCGTGTGGTCCCAATGACCTTATGTTAAGTCACACACAGTAGAGTAGAAACAACAGGAAGTCTCCCAGCGTTCAAATGGCAACACAAAATGAAAATCCCATCTCATTGCCTGCATCTTATGTTTTGCCATCCAATCAGCTGAGGCCCTGAAGCCCTCTAAGTGGGTCCGCATGCACTTCAGTGGTGAGCGGGCCACCCTCACCCTGGCTCACCTCAACAAGGAGGACGAGGGTCTCTACACTCTGCGCGTGAACACCAAGTCTGGCTTCGAAACGTACTCCGCCTACGTGTTTGTCGGGGGTAAGACAGCACGATGAACATCTGCTCAAAATGAACCGACAATTGGAAGGCAAGATATTGGTGGGAAGGTGCTGGCCAGCGACTTCCCCTCCTCTCCCGTCTGCTCTGTGTCTTTAAGTGACTCATAGTCTCATGTTTCTCCCCTGCTATGCTTCTTCTATATCTGTCGCCAGTCACCAACTCCCCCACAAAGCAGACTCTTAGTTTTAGAAGTCTCAAAGTTGTTTTCACAAGTTAGTCAGGTGCCGATTCCTGTTGTCCTGTTGTGACAACCGGTATTACAGTAGAAAGGTTAAGTCATGTGGTTAAACAGTTCCTAAGGTCACAGGCCCCACAGGTCATGAGTAGGCCACAGTGGAAAGTTTATTCTTAAGCAGCTATGTAATACATCTGATCCATAATTAGAAACTCCACATGTGTTGGAGGGTGTTCTCACAAGGGTGCATGGCTGTGTGTGTGTGTGTATGTGTGCATGGCTGTGTGTGTGTGTGTATGTGTGTGTGTACATGGCTGTGTGTGTGTGTGTGTACATGTCTGTGTGTGTGTGTGTGTACATGGCTGTGTGTGTGTGTGTGTGTGTGTGTGTACATGGCTGTGTGTGTGTGTGTGTGTGTGTGTGTGTACATGGCTGTGTGTGTGTGTGTGTGTCAGATGCTGACTTGGAGGTGGAGGGTGCCCCAGTGGCCCCCCTGGATGTCCGTTGTCATGACGCCAACAAGGATTACGTCGTGGTGACATGGAAGCAGCCAGCCGTGGAGGGCAGTAGCCCCATCCTGGGGTACTTTATTGACAGGTCAGACACTTTATTCTTCTTCTGTGGTTTTTAACACTCCAAGAAGGTCGGCTTTTTCTTTCTCTATGGTACACAGCAAAACAACTAAATCGTTCAACACTTTTAATCATCAACTGTATTTTTGCTGTTGCTTCCTGGTATCTATGGGTCAAACTGAGCTTCATGTGAATAATCCAAATCCTTACGATTGTGTCATGTGACGTTGGCGTGGTTGGCAGGTGTGAGGTGGGCACCCACCACTGGGCGCAGTGTAACGACACCCCGGTGAAGTATGCCCGCTTCCCCGTGACGAGGCTGGTGGAGGGGCACTCCTACACCTTCAGGGTGCGGGCCGTCAACCAGGCCGGGGTGAGCAGGGCCTCCCGCTCCTCTGAGCCCGTGCTGGCCATGGACCCCTCCGAAAGAGCTCGTCTCAGAGGTAGGGGAACCCTGGGCTTAAACGTACGAGTACGCTAGTCGAATCAAATGATCCCAACATGATTTCCTTGGCTAGGATAGGTGTAGCTCAGTGGTTAGAGTAATTCGACTGCAGGTCAAGAGGTTTCAGGGTCAAATCCCTGCTTGAACGGTCTTTGGATAGAAGTGAAATAAACACGTCATTGTTATTGTGTTTGGTTTCAGCTGACACCTCTGCTCCATTTACTGGCATGATCAAGTTCACCGAGGAGGACTCTACAGGTGAGCGCATGTGTTTACAACAATGCCAGGGTATTGTACTGCCATTAAATGAGCTTGAAGTGGTGAGTTTTCCAGGGATTTAACGAACTTTGTGACCCCTGCAGTGGGTGTGGTCCCTGATGCTGCCAGTGACCTTGTGGTTACCGAGGCAACCAAGAGCTACGTTGTACTGGGCTGGAAGCCACCAGCTCAGAGAGGTCACGAGGGGGTCATGTACTACATAGAGAAGGTTATTAGGTCACACATCACACCCATTCTGACTTTCTCTCCTCAAGTGCCGAGCTTGTTCTTTACTTGAGAGGTCATGTGACGTGTACATGTCATGCTTGCGGTCGTTCCCAGTGCATCGCAGGCTCTGACTGCTGGCAGAGAGTGAACACCGGCATCCCGGTGAAGTCCCCTCGCTTCGCCCTGTTCGACCTGGCGGAGGGCAAGGCCTACAGCTTCCGCGTGCGCTGCTGCAACTCTGCCGGGGTGGGGGAGCCCTCCGAGGCCACCGGCAACGTCACCGTCGGAGACAAACTAGGTGAGCTACACAGAGCCACATATATCATTACGTACGTGTGACTTTATTTCTTTTCCGGTGTCTATATCTCTCCGTCTCCTCTCACTGCCCCCTCCAGACCTGCCGTCCACTCCAGGTGCTGCGGTCGCCATCAGGAACACAGACACGTCCGTGGTGGTCACCTGGGGGGCCTCCCTGGAGGTCAAGCGCCTGGTGGGCTACTACATCGACTGCAGCGTGGTAGGAAGTACCGTGTGGGCCCCCTGCAACAACAAGCCTGTCAAGAAGACCAGGTACGCCTTCAAACCCTGAAATACATACCGCGCGAATGTGTACGGCGCTAGTGTTCAGTCCGTTTCGTGTCGTTTGTATTCTGATATGTCACTCGCAACCATCCATCCCATCGTTCAATGATTTGGTGAAGGATAAACCCTCACCCTTCTCATGATCGTGAGCAGTTTTCTTGACTGTGTTGTGTAGGTTCACCTGCCATGGACTGATCACTGGCCAGTCCTACGTGTTCAGGGTGAAGACAGTGAACGCTGCAGGATACAGCCAGTGCTCCACAGAGTCGGAGGCGGTGGTTGTGAAGGCTGGCATTGGTGAGTAGATACCGTACACTCCCAACTTTCATGTAATGTTCAGTTCAATATGAGGTTCATGTTTGACACAGGGCTACATAAGTTCATGCAGGATCCACCCTCTGCTCGTTCATTCTTCTGTTCCTCAGACCCCTCTTTCCATGTCTGACAACATAATAATCAATGCTGCAACTCCATCCCATTTCCCAACACCTAGCTGTTACCCTTGCAACTGCACAGTCCATCTAGTTTCTCATCACCATTTCATGATGGTTTCCCTTCTCTGTGCGCCCCCTGCTGTTCCCTTGCGGGCCTGAGGCCCGTGTGTCAGATCCACACCCTCTGTGGCTTCACACCTCTACTTGTGTCTGTGCTGAAGCCCGGATGTGTTGTCTGCACGTGCCTGACTAAATGTCCCCTTTTGGTTTTTGTAGACGCTGTTTAAATGTTTTCTCATGTTCTGTAACATCTCCAAAGCCATTATCTAAAAGAGAACTTGCATGTGCACGTGTCATTGCTTGAACAATGTTAGGTACGTTGTCATCCGAAAATATGTCAATCAAACATTCATGGAAATGTTGATCATTAAACTAATTCAAGCTTGTTTTAAATTACACTCAGTACATTGCATTGCATTTAGGAAGTATTTTTATTGTGTGGGATATTGTGTGTGCTTCAGTTCATTCTGGATATGTGTCTGCTGTTTGCTAACTCTTATAGGGGCCATGCATGGCCAGAGTGACGGCTAAAACATTGTGTTGTGACTGAGCTAGCCTGACACCTGGGCTAAAAGAGTTGACAAGGTTCAGGGTAACCCTGGCAATAGCACTCACAGTAAGTAAACTATCCCCCAGCCCAGTAAGGATACACTTTGTAGAGCTTTAAGCATATTAAATATTTGGGCTGAACTTATGAATGAGGCCGAGACGTGAGCTACTTCATATGTCAAATCACATTTATCTTACTAGGCCTGACGGGTTCTTCCACCAGGTCATGGCCTGACCATTTGTTGTTAGTGTTTTGACCTTGTTGTAGTGTTTTGACCTTGTTGTTAGTGTTTTGACCTTGTTGTTAGTGTTTTGACTTTGTTGTTAGTGTTTTGACAAAGCTGCAGCGAAGTGACAGTCTGACACACTGTTTCTGTGTATGTGTGTGTGTTTGTGTACCCCTGCGTATGTGTCTGTGTGGGTTATTTTGTGTGTGTGTGTGTGTGTCTGTGTCCACCAGCCATCTCTGGCCCCCCTGGGAAGGTGAGCCTGCTGGAGAGTGTTAAGGACTACATGGTTCTGGGCTGGAAGGAGCCTGTGACCACAGGAGGAGCAGACATCAGGGGCTACTTTGTGGACTACAGGACCGTGAAGGGAGGGGTGGCTGGCCAATGGCATGAAATGAATCACAAGGCTATCACTACAACCACCTACAAAGTAAGTAGCCGAGCTCAGGAAATTCAAACTAACTAGCACATTGTTGTAGCTCTGGAACAGCCTTTCTGCAAATCAACACTGTTTCATCACAGAATGGTGTTGGGTAATGTTTACCACCTTGCCTTAGGAGTTTGGTACTCATGAAATGTTGTACTCAAGGATGTGTGTGAAGATACATTACCAGCATTGTTTGTTTGTCTAATCCCAGACTCAGTGTCTGACATATAAAACCGATTGTTTTTCACCAAGTCAAATCCAGTGCAGCTGATGACAAAGACAAGCAAACTCACAATTTGCTTTGTTATTTGTACAGGATTAAGTGACATACACTTGGATTATGAAACTGTAATTATAATTGAATAAACTGTAATCCTTGTTGTTTTCTTCTTTTGTGCAGGCAGAAGATCTGAAGGAGAACGTGTTCTACCAGTTCCAGGTGCGAGCTCAGAACATGGCGGGCGTGAGTGCCGGCTCGTTGCCTAGCGCTGCGCTGGAGTGCAAGGAATGGACCATCACTGTGCCAGGTACAGTGAGTAGATCTGTCCTCTCCCTTGACACGCGTCTTTGTCTCGTATCCAGTCAAAAAAACTGAAAAAAAAAACATATATACAAAATATTCTCTGTATTTATACATAACCTCCAGTGTCATTCCCTACTCTTACTCCACCTTGTGGTGGAAGCATGTACAGCATGTTCTCAAAGTTTTTCTGTGTAAGTCCTCCAACACCTCCCACCGTGTCTCCGCTGGAAAGCCTGTCCTCCCTCCCTGTCTCCATCCAGGTGCCCCCCACGGGCTGCATGTCCTGGAGGTGCGTGACACCTCCCTCGTGGTCCTCTGGGACGCCCCCACCTACGATGGGCGCTCCCCCGTCAACGGATTCTACCTGGACATCAAGGAGGCCTCAGCTGGGGAGAAGGGTTGGAAGGGCGTCAATGAGAAGGCTGCCACCAAGAAATTCATCAAGGTCAGGAAATGTTCATGACCTCTCTGTCTCTGTTAGATCACTGTTAGATTACTGGGAGTCAGGTGGCTGAGCGGTTAGGGAATCGGGCTAGTAATCTGAAGGTCGCCAGTTCGATTCCTGGCTGAGCCAAATGACGTTGTGTCCTTGGGCAAGGCACTTCACCCTACTTGCCTCGGGGGAATGTCCCTGTACTTACTGTAAGTCGCTCTGGATAAGATCGTCTGCTAAATAACTAAATGTAAATGTTAGAATACAAATTGAAAATTGTTCAAATAGAGTTTGATGACTGTTTTGAAAACTGCTAGGAAACGGAATACCCTTAGAAAATGTACATCCCGTTAGAATACTGTTCAAAGGAAGCCTTCATCCTCTCTCGATCTGGATGTTGAGTGTGGACCAAGAGAGGGTTGAGAAGTGTGTGTTAATGCCCCTCTCCTCCTGTGTGTGTGAGGTAGGTCAGCGGTCTGAAGGCTGGTACCTCCTACGCCTTCAGACTGCGTGCTCAGAACCTGGCTGGTGTTGGAAAGCCATGTGCCGTGTTGGGTCCAGTCCTGGCCCAGACCAGCCCTGGTGAGTAACACTTTGAGACTACACACACACACACACATACATACAGAGTCAGAACAAAGTGTTTTTCTCTTCCAGGCACTCATGAGATTGTTGTCGACGTTGATGATGATGGAGTGATCTCCATGATCTTTGAGTGCTCCGAGATGGCCGAAGGTTCTGAGTTTGTGTGGACCAAGAACTACAAGGCCATCACCGACCCGTCTCGCCTCACCATTGTGACCGAAGGTGGCAAGTAAGTACTGTGTTTTCATGTCTTCTTGACACACTTAAACCTATTTGTGTGCATCTCTGAGCCCCTAATAGCCTAAGACTATACCACAGCTTCCGCAGGTAAATCACATATGAAACAGCCCTTCTATTCTCCCATGTATCCTATACTTTAAATGATATTAAGTCACTGCCGTGTGTACTTTCAGATCGAGGGCCATCTTCAACAGCCCCTCTCTGGAGGACCTGGGCACCTTCTGCTGCATGGTGACCAACACCAACGGCGTCTCATCCAGCTACACTCTAACTGAGGAAGGTGAGTCACTCAAGGGATACTCAGCCTGACATGACGTCAGTCCTTCAACGTGTTCCCTTCCAAGTCCATCCAGTGGGGATAAGTTACATACCTTAGAAGGAAAGCCTGGGAAAGTATTATGGATTGAAATGGCAGTTATCACATGTATTTTACATTTCATATAATATATGTATGCTGTGTGTGTACATGTTATTATGTTTATGTTTATTATGATATCTACATGTATATGAAAGGATACTGCTGCAGGGCATGTGAGGCTAGAGGAGGTTCTGTTGGTCGTGTTTGGTATGGTGGGAGAAACACAAGGAAGGGGTGGGAGAGCAGCTGTGACTGGAGATCATGTTGTTCTGTTGTTGTTGTTGTTGTTGACAGGTCTGAAACGTCTTCTGGACCTCAGTCATGAGCACAAGTTCCCCAGTGAGTATTCTAGACTGCCACAAAATCATCGAAGACATCGAACCCCAAACTTTGTTTAACCTAACGTCTACGAATAGTAGTGCTACGAATAATGTCAAGTCTTGAGTCAATTTTGCTGCGGATTTCATATCAAATACCAAATTATATATTCATAACTCTATCTAGAATTCTAGTATATAACAATCTGAATGTCCATTTCTAGGTGAAGATTGATACGAAAAATGCCTTCTCTGCCACAATCTCTTTGAATTCGTCTTACAGTCTTAACTGTTTAACTCTTCTTCTTGACCGTGTTTCCCAGTCATTCCCTTCAAGTCGGAGATGGCTATGGACCTGCTGGAGAAGGGCCGTGTCAGGTTCTGGACCCAGGTGGAGAAGTTCACGTCTGCCTGCCAAGTGGAGTATGTCTTCAACGACGCCATCATTACCGCCGGAGAGGTAGAGACGCAATTATCCAGACAGTGACACACAGTCTCACACACACACACACGCAAGCACACACACACACAGCTGATAACCTAATTAGTCATTAGAATAGAAACATCATATATTATATATTTTTTGTGGACACAAAAAAATACAAAAAGGTTCAGGTTGGTGTTTCTTTTTTCTAGAAATATACAGTCAACTTTGACCAGACCACTGGAATCATTGAGATGTTCATGGACTCCTTGGAGGTCACAGATGAGGGGACGTTCACCTTTAACCTGGTGGATGGGAAGGCCAAGGGCCAGACCAGCTTGGTGCTGATTGGAGAGGGTGAGTCGGCTCTCTCTCTGGAACCTCCTAACTATTACCTCCTTGGTAGTACAGGTACAGTGATTTGCTCTAGTCCTTGGCACTGTTAGAAAGGACTCCTTGGAAAGGACAGTAGCTGGTAGCCCAGCAACTACCTTTATTGCAATGACCCTTTATGTCCATGAAGGGGCAGCAGAGTTACATGTTTCACTTGCCAATTTGGTAGCCCAGTTGTTGTGCAGATTGCCAGTGCAGATTAATTACAGTAATCCACTTTAGAAGACAGTATACAGATGATCTTAATGATTTATGATTACTTTTTTTGTTCATATTTTCAGAGTTCAGAGAGCTTCAGAAGAAGTCAGAGTTTGAGAGGGCAGAATGGGTCAGAAGACAAGGTAAGTCAATGACTGGCTAACAATGACCACAGTTCATCATACGTTACAAACAGATCAGATAACTCGGACACACTCAAGCAAAACTGTATAGTCTGTACAGCTGTACAGAACACACATTGCACAGTGTGACTATCCATTTAACTGGTATTCCACTACATATGATAGTAGCGATATCTTAGAG